>NC_040022.1:19081169-19086953 GCF_000972845.2 Larimichthys crocea
AAATAAAAACAGCTGCTTGCTGTCGCTATTTTATTTATTCTTTTTTATTTTAATTTCTCAATGTTTTCAACCCAAATGGCTCCTCATTAAACTGGCAATAAAATTGAGGACTTAAAACCAATATCGAATTTTGGAAAACCCTCCCCCACGACAAAAGTCTTTCAGAATAAGAGTCCCTTCAAAATAAAAGACTTAACAGTGGATGAACCTCCAGGAAAAAAGAGACCTTAATGATAAAATAAAAAACGGGGAAAAACTCTGAGAAATTGAAAATAAAAAGAATAAATAAAATAGCGACAGCAAGCAGCTGTTTTTATTTTAAAAATCTTGAATCTGTGCTTCCTGCTTAGCACCAAACTGTGAACAGAGAAGTTAACAACTAGCTGGTGAATATAGCGGAGCACTTAGGGAGTTGGTTGGTGAAGACCAAAATTACACAGGTCGTGTGTTATATGAAACTGAAAAATTGAGGGGGTTTTTGTTCTGTGCAAGTGTGCACAACAAAACTCCATTTCAGAGTCTAAATCAGTCCATATGTTAAAATATAAAAAACCAAAGGCTGAAGTCAAAACAATAATTTAACTGCCAGTCCTCACACCACCCTACACCTTTCTCCTCTCCCTCCCTGTGCTCTCTCAGGTCTGGCACAATGTGCAGAACTCTGCTGGCAGCTCCGAGGACAGGCTGGCAAGAGGCAGGTACCAGGGGCAAAGGTGGCTTTGCAACACAACATTGGCTTAGGAGGAGCTGTAGTTGTTGCTCTCTACAAGATGGGATTCCCTCAGGAGGCCAGGTGAGGAAATAGTTGTGTAGCATATTTTAAAAGTCTTAAATATAAGGTTGAGAAGGTTTATTCATTAACCAGTCTGTCCGACAGTATTTCATTTGTACACAAGTTTGTGCAATTCAGACCTAAATCTAGGAAGCATTTTCTGTCCCACAGTTGAACATTGTGTCTTTTACTGTAACAGTTGCACTCTTTGCTGTACATACAGTACATTTTGTAACTAGACTGAAATAGTAGAGCTTTTTTTTTTTTTTTCACATAGCGTGTACTTTTTTATCTAGCTGTTTTTTCTGCTTCCCACAGTTCCCACGTAGGTGCAGTCCCCACCAGCTCAGGCAGCAGTCTGGAGGGGTTCAAAGCTTACTCTGTCTTCAAAGAGATCGAAAATCATCTACATGAGGTATAACCGCACACTGTCACTCATCAACCCCCTTTATATTTTAAGCTAGTGACTCTGTTTGATGTGATGGAATCAGTATTTTCTTCCTATTTCTTCTCATTTCTCGTTTTCATTCCACGTTACATAAATATAGCTATGAACTGCAAATGGGTTTCGATAAACATTTCAAACATGCATCAATCAAAAAAATAAATAAAATAAATAAAGGTGGGTGTGAGTCTCCTTCCCTTTTTAAAGGCAGTGGCCAATTTAACCGTCTTTCAATGCTTTTATCCACAAAGCTACACGTAGTATCTCAGCACTGCAATTTCAGGAGTGGCAAAAAAGTGTTTCTGTTCTGTTAAATAGTCCAGTATTTTAGAAAGGTATAAAAGCTACAGTTACAATGCAACGACAGCAATGCACACAATACACACCTTTCAACACATGCACATAATATGCATTAAATACATCATGCTTTGAAAGTGAAATGATCGAGAACTCTAAATCAAAAACATAAACCTTGTTAGTTCAACAACAACTGGCAACACAGGCTAGTTGCAAGTTAATTGATAACGTTTTATATTACAGTCTGTAGAAATCTGTGGTAATGTCCAAAGAAAACGTGGTCAGCGGTGGTGGCCTTGTGTTTAAGGCTGATGATTGTACTGTGACGTATCAGGAAAGATCACATGGACATGTTTTTTTAAAAGGTAAGCTCAGGACTTACCCAAGCCTTCCAACTATGTTAGAGCATATTCATTTAATGTGCCTGTAGTTTGTGGAACGGTTGAATCCAAAATCATCTATTTATTTCTAATGAAAATGACATTTTTAACCTGTGATCCATTATTCGTCTATCATCTATAATGTGCATGCGACTGAGGAATAGTAGAGAGACTGTACAGTAATCATGTGTGAGTGGTCCTTACGTAAATGTCAGGCTTTATATATAGTATTTAGCCCATGTTTGTGTGTTCTATTTTGTCACACAGTACTGGACTACATTCTAAAATTGCTGTCCCCATTAGTCACCTAGACACAAAAACATGGGAAAGTAGGTTGGAAAAGACATTTTTGAATTTTGATTTGACTGAACTTCAAGAACAGGGCCAGAAATCCCAGCATGCATTGTTGCAGACAATAAGTCTGAATCTCAGCAAATGTTCAGAAACTCTACGGTGAATATTTTTGAAAAGCTTTGCATTGAGAATGAAGTAGCTATTGTAGAGGAATCAAATCATAGTTGTAATTTTAAAACCATGTGATTTGATTTAAAGTCTTTGGATTGGAAATAACGATAGGTGGCTTTATTATTTAATTTGAAATGTGTGGGCAATTGCTACCTACATACAACCATTACAGTTAAAAGTCTTCTCACTCCCTGCAGGAAGGAGAGAAGCTTGTCAAGAAGATTGGTGGAGTGTTTGCCTTTAAAGTGAAGGATGGACCAGGTGGGAAAGAGGCGACTTGGATTGTTGATGTGAAAAATGGCAAAGGTTCTGTCACAAATGACCCAGGTATTTGTCATAATAGAGGTGCTGTCAAATCCTCTTTTTTTTATCTTGAACTTTCTTTTTCTGCCTTGTGCCTCATGGAAAATGCACTTTGTTCAGCTGTCAGAATGCAAAACGCTGTATTTATCACACAGTAGGACATCTCTCTCAGTCCATCTCCGTACACCCACACCTCAGAAGCACTATGTATTTGCACTACCATATGCCTTTTTTATCTGAACACTTTTGGTTTTCTCCTTTTTATACAGAGCACACACGTCTGTGTCACATCCTTTGCTTTTGCTCTTCTTGGGCTGTAGTGTGGGAGTAAAACTGGCTGTAGAACCTGTCTCTCTTTGTTTGGCTACTTTACCTTAAGAAATCAATCCACTCCAATAAGTAGCAATTTAGAATTGAAAAAAACATTTAGTAGTTGTTAATTTTTGCATTTCTTGTGAACTACTAGTTCAGGAATGAATTGAAATTGAGCAACACACACACAAAAAAATGTATCTAAACATAATTTGTTTTCATCTATTTGATGTATTTTGTATTCTGCCTTTTTAAAGCTGATTGTGGCCTGATTGTGACACACATACACATTAACACAAACACACACACTCATGAAGAGCTCCCATACTGTTTAGACTGACCAGGGATGGACAGAGCACTCGAATATTATACTCAAGACTGTTACTTTAAAGTCAGTGTAAAGTAAACATAAATATGTGTTCTGAGTTTTTCAGACCAAAGAAGAAAGTTATTAACCACCCAGCCAAATTTGAACGACGCACCCACTCACTAGAGCAGTCACGCAGCTATTTTGAAACAACTGAAACGTGTCAGATGAGTTCAGAAAATGACATGACATGACCCTCTGCTATGGGTGCAGGGGTATGCTCAGGGTGGCCTCAGTGTCATTGAGCCACCCTTTAGGACTGCCTAAAAACATTCTGAACTGAAAACTGGTGAAAAACTCTTTAACCTACATTTCAGTAATACATCATTCAAAGTCTTTTCACATTTTCAGCAACTAAGCAACTATTTTTCAACACATTTAATGTATGCATGTACTGCCTTTACACAGACTTTAAATAAATGTTAATGTTAATAAGTAAATTAAAAATTGGATAAAAGTAATGTAAAAATAGAGTAAAGAAAATCATGTTTTCTTCTTCAAGAGGACAAAACTCATTTTACAGCAAAGGAGAAACTGCACAGCTTTTACACACTGTGTAGCGCCTGCATACACACGCAACAATGTGTCGCTTGGCAACACAGTCCACTCATCCTCTCTGGTCCTGCTGTAACCAGTCCACCTACCCCCATTTACATTAACATTTATCAACCCTGAAGCTTGATTTTTGTTGTTTGTGTTGTTGTGTTTTCCTGCTCCAGTCTTACTTTGTCTGCTGTGACCAATGTGTGTGTACCATGTCAGAAAAGCTCTCAAAGTACCACAATTATGACAGATGTTAAAATATATTAGCTTAGGCTGTCCCCTTCAGTTACGGACAGTTTATACAAGAGACAGGTCTATTCCTAATAAGATTTTTTTATTGTTGACTGTTGTTAAATCTGGGACTAATTCAAGAACCAGAGTGAATTTAATGGAAAAGGGATACCGGTGATCTCCACTTTTTTTCTTACCTATTTTTAATTACATTACAGTGATTTCATTGTTTATTTATTTAGTATAATATCTTTAAATTAGTTTATTTCATTTAAAAAATATTTCAGAGATTCCTCAAAATACCACTGCAGGGAGGTTGCGTACTGCCAGTGATACACGTGCCATAGTTTAAGAGCGTGTTTTACTTTAAGAGTTAAATCACAATAGATGGTGCTTTTTTTTATAATAACAATGTACTAAATGACAATGGGAAAGCTGTCGGTCATATTATGAATTATTGCCTGAATCTACAGCTTGGCTTTTTAGGGAGCTTTTTATTTAGCTGTCTAAACTACAACTTAAATTTACAGTTTTTCACTGATCTCAGGTAGCAAGAAAAAAAATGATGAATTAAATACATTACATTTAGTAGAATAACCGTACGTAATTCTGACAAAGGACCAAAGAGGCATTGGTTTAACACACAAATCTTTTTTTTCTTTTAAATGTAAAAGGTTGTATTTCGCATGGCAACACGCTGACACAGAGCAGTTTTTAGTCAGACTGTAGAAAGCATGAGTCACAGAGATTTCTGAATCGTTGCTTCTGTGAAAGGAACTGCGTTGGAAACAAAATGTCAAACGCACACCAGAGTACTTCCTATTAGTATGAGTATGACCTATGAGTATTACAGTTATAACATTACAGATTTAATGTAGCAAGGTAGTGGATATATTTTTCCTCAATGTGCATCAAAGGCCATAATGAAGAAGTTGTTCTTCATTTTTCTTCTAGGTCAAAAGGCAGACTGCACCTTATCCATGAGTGATGAGGATCTTCTGGACCTGATGACGGGAAAGTTGAACGCACAAATGGTGTGTAGTTACGTATTAACCACATCTTTTATTTTCCTGCTTTACGCATGAAGAAATTGTAACATTACATGTATAAAAGGATTTCTTTTTTTTACTGTAAAATAATAAAAGTGCCATTTTATTTTTGTATCTCTAACATAAAGGCTACTAAAGTCGATTTCACACCTTCCCACCTGTAATTCACACTTGTAGGCTTTATTTATTGACTCTGGTCTTCACAGAGAGCTCACGATTCAATTATTTATGATAATGCATTAGTTGAGTTGCAACTGGAAGCTCATACATGTTGAACAGAAATAGGACGAAAAAATGGATTTTGACGATATAAACTGTGTGGTTGCTATGTTTTACTCACAGTTTACCACACGGTGATGTGATGCCCATATTCGTTACCATGGTTACAGAATGATTTTGGTAACAAGACTAATTTTATATTATATTGTACATTTTATATATGTATATGTATATGTGTGTGTGTGTGTGTGTGTGTGTGTGTGTATGTATGTTATACTGTCATTATCTTCTATCATCATTCTGTGTGATGACACATCAAATCGATGATGGCATGTAAAGTTTGCTGTGTGTATGGGCTTACATGAACACACACCTCGTAATAACATCTTTTGAATTACTAC
>NC_040022.1:19086963-19090372 GCF_000972845.2 Larimichthys crocea
GTTGGCAACTGGAAGCTCATACATGTTGAACAGAAATAGGACGAAAAAAATGGATTTTGACGATATAAACTGTGTGGTTGCTATGTTTACTCACAGTTTCCACACGGTGATGTGATGCCCATATTCGTTACCATGGTTTACAGAATGATTTTGGTAACAGACTAATTTTATATTATATTGTACATTTATATATGTTATGTATATGTGTGTGTGTGTGTATTATATATATATATATATATATATATATATATATTATATATATATTATATTAATATATATATGATTACATCTTTGTTTTTGTGGTTGATTTGCTTTGCTTTCACACCAAAGTTTGATCAACAGCTTTCACACCAGGTAAAACGAAATGATGCATCAGATAAACAAGTAATCTGTGAAAGCACCCTGAATTCTCTGGATTTGTCAAGAAGTAGTCTAAAACTGTGCTCTGCTTGGTGCGGGTGTTTTTGGTAAAGCCAAACCCATCTGTTATGTCATCCCATAGACGTATAGAGACATATAGTGTGTTTTGTTTTTCACAAAGTGAAATAGATTACCATCTGTGTTACTAGATTAATCCATTTGGTTTCTCTATGAACCAGTCAGAGTCATTTTTAGCAACAGGAAAGTCAAAGTTGTGAATTCTCACTACTTGGTGCATATGTGTTAATTGTGCTGATCGAATGACGCATGGGTGCTCTTAATAAACCACCTATAATGACATGTCAAACAAGTGGCTGTTAATTATGCAGAACTTTAAGCCTTAATATAATTTGAATGGGTGGTTTAAAAAAAGAAATTCAGACTCAGTACAGTTGTCATGAACAGGGAAAATAGCATGTTTATTTCTGTATCATCATCATCATCATCATCATCATCAGAATTTTATTATGGGGGCTTATGGAGATGCACTCGCTTCTGGAGTTGGCCTCAAGCGGTCGCTCCAGTTTTTAGCACTTACGCATTGGCTTCACTTCCCAGCCGGGAAGGTTACCGCTTGGTAAGAATATAGTATGGTCAGATATATTAGTTTTGTTTAGGGGCTGCTGGATGTCTTTGAACTGAACACATCTTTGCCTTGAGTTAGCACTTTGGAAACCTTACTCATTATTTTAAAAGGCTCCACCCTTATCACAAGTTGTGTGAGGGGGGAAAAAAATGATGTTTTTTCCCCTTGCCATTAAACTATAGGCCCCCTGGCTTTGGTGCTCTTGGCAGGTGGGTTTAGAGAATTGGATAACAACCAACTTATAGCTACACAGCCAGAGTCTAACGAGCTCCAGTTCCCAACAGGAAAAAACCCAGCAAACTATAAAAAATAAAAACCACCTTTTTATCCGAGAAGATAAAGTCCAGTACACCATGTAGACATACAGTACTGGAGAGATATGACCTCATTTATTTAACACAACAAATCATTCACTCTTGTACTTAATCACATCAAGGCATCTTTTTTAAATGTACCAGAGATGCATTGTTAATTGACAAAAGTATTGTTAAAAGTTTACTTTTTGTCTTCTCAGGCGTTCTTTAAAGGGAAACTGAAGATCGCTGGGAACATGGGCATGGCTATGAAGCTGCAGAACCTCCAAATCACACCAGGCAAGGCCAAGCTGTGAGAGCCAGATCCAGCTTTTTGTCCTCTGAGCAACACTTGAAGGTCAAATTTGTTGGAAAACTTAATCCATCCTGATTTTTTACCAATCAACGAGTTCACTGAATACTTTGATAATGTGTGTCCAATTGCTACTTTGATATCAGAGCTTGTTGTTTACATATGTATTCACTATGAATGTAATATGTATTAATAGTTTTGTATGTACAGAACTACTAATATCCATGTTGTCCTTATTGACCCTTCTGATGTTTAAGTATGATTTAATTTCTGAAACATCAGTGAATCTTTAGCAGCTGCTTGATATAAACGTCAGTGAAAATGTGAAAAATATGATTTGATTAATTATGTTAAACACTCAACGTGCCTCTAATTTCTGTCTATAAAACTAAGCTAATAGATAGATAATAGATCATAGATCTGGTATAGAATATACTTCTGTAAATGATAGCAATTGTATAATTTTTTAAAAATAAACCTTACCTTACCTGACAACAACTTCTGAAGGTTTCTTCCTATAAAGTCAGGCCTAGTCAGTAACTATGTTTATATCTATATATTTACCCTCTTGGTATTTCAACTAGGGATGCACCGAAAATTCGGCCACCGAAAATTTTCGGCCGAATAGTGGCGTGACGCAATTGATGCAATGAAACAACGTGCGCAGTGATCTGGCCAGGGTTTCTGATTATTTTCTCATTCACACACAATAAACCCACGATGCAGGATATAGGAAAAACACAGGCAAGAAATACATCATACACTGCTCCTTAGCGGCGCTATAAACTTCTCTCTAAACTACGGCGTCTCACACATGCGAGGTGCGTTCAATGACCGTCGGAAGGACTATGATGCGTTCATGAATGTTTGAAAAATGGAAATTCACCGGAAATATACTACAACTAAATAGTATTTCTTTCAAGAACAAATTAACAGTGATTAAAACAACATGGACTTTCTAACAATATAAATGAAATAATAATTATACTAACTGGAAATTCTACTGGAATATTTGAAGGATATTAAATAAACGTTTACTTTCTTTGAAAAAAAAAAACATGTCTACAAATTTATTCTAGGCTATTTATACAATAGTAAAAAAATAGTGAAAAATTTAACAACCGCATTTCATATTCGGTTTCGGTATTCGGCCAACCATTTAATTTTTATTCGGTTTCGGCCAAAAAAAAAACCGCACACTGCAAATTAAATGGGTGAGATATTATATATATATATATTATATAATATATATATCTAATATATATATATATATATATATATATATAATATATATAAATTTTATTTAAAATTATCTTTTATAAAAACGTTTTAAAAGAGCATGGTGTAGGATTTAGTGGCATAAACCAGTGTACTTGGGGATTGCAACCCTCTCATTTCTAAAGTGAAAAACGTGTAATGCCCCATTAAAGCCAGTGTTATTTTGTTAATTTGTTCAACAAGACAGACTCTGCAAATGAGGACCAGCGGTGTTGTAGATATAAAGGCTCATTCTAACGAAAATGTAACGATTCTTATTTTCAGGCTATTATACACTGATGAAAACATAGTTATGTACAAAGGCTCAGTCCTTGCTGCAGTGGGATAGGGTTCAGAGCCGACCTGTGGCTCTTTCCTGCATGTCATATATATGACATGTCATGTGTGTGTGTGTGTGTGTGTGTGTGTGTGTGTGCGTGTGTGTTAAATTACATTTATTGCTCATCAAAACATGAACTGAGTACCATGTAATATGAGTAATATGTTGAAATTAGGGATGCACCGAAATGAAAATTTTCG
>NC_040022.1:19090382-19151116 GCF_000972845.2 Larimichthys crocea
ATATACGGTACTTCTCTCTACATTACAGCGTCTCACACACGCGAGGTGCGTTCATTGACCGTCGGAATGACTATGATGCCTTCATGAACGTGGGAAAAATGGAAATTCACCGGAAATATAATAAACTAAATAGTATTTCTTTCAAGAACAAATGAACAGTGATTAAAACAACATGGGCTTTCTAACAATATGAATGAAATAATAATTATACTAACTGGAAATTCTACTGGAATGTTTGAAGGATATTAAATGAACATTTACTTTTTTTGAAAAAACATGTCTACAAATTTATTCTAGGCTATTTATGCAATAGTAAAAAAAATAGTGAAAGATTTAACAACCGCATTTCATATTCGGTTTCGGTATTTGGCCAACCTTTTAATTTTTATTCGGTTTCGGACGAAAATTTTCATTTCGGTGCATCCCTAATTTCAACATATTACTCATATTACATGGTACTCAGTTCATGTTTTGATGAGCAATAAATGTAATTTAACACACACGCACACACACACACACACACACACACACACACACATGACATGTCATATATATGACATGCAGGAAAGAGCCACAGGTCGGCTCTGAACCCTATCCCACTGCAGCAAGGACTGAGCCTTTGTACATAACTATGTTTTCATCAGTGTATAATAGCCTGAAAATAAGAATCGTTACATTTTCGTTAGAATGAGCCTTTTATATCTACAAACACCGCTGGTCCTCATTTGCAGAGTCTGTCTTGTTGAACAAATTAACAAAATAACACTGGCTTTAGATGGGGCATTACACGTTTTTCACTTTAGAAATGAGAGGGTTGCAATCCCCAAGTACACTGGTTTATGCCACTAAATCCTACACACTGCTCTTTTAAAACATTTTTATAAAAGATAATTTTAATCAAATTATATATATAGATATATATATATATATTATATATATAAATAATAATATATATATATATATATATATAATATATATCCAACCATTAATTTGCAGTGTGCAGGTTTTTTTTGTTTATATATCATAATCCATCTTTGTTGTTTGTTGAGTTACGAATTTGAATTTAAAAAATAGGAAAGTAGCATGATCAAAATTAGAAGTTGTATGTGTACACATGATTAGAACATCTTGTACTGATCAGGTTTAGCTCGTTTGGAATGCAGCCGTCATATATAAATTAGAATTAACATAGAGTAATTAAATAATTATACACATAAAGCCATTAGTGCTGTTTAAACCAGACCTGTAACTAGCACAGTTGTCTACTGGTGAGACAAACAAAGTGATTTCAGGTGTTTTTGTTGCTATTCGCTCTCTGTGTCCCCACCACCTGCTGCCCACTGTGCACCCTCTGCCAGATTTTTCGTTGTTCTAGCCTAATTGCTCAGCTAACTCCCTTTAGCCCACCCACCATCCTATCCCTTTGCCAAGTATACACAGTATACTGTAGCAAGCATAGAGTGAAGGGGTCTGATGAGGAGAAGCAGTGGGATGTTAGCTGATGATTTTCAGGCTTGATTCACCTCAAGTCATGTTAAGATGCCCAGCCTGTGTTCGAATAAACTCGACTCGATTGGATATAATGTATTTGAATGAGTCCCACTAATGTCCTTGACATTTGTTCAGTGGATCAAACTGAAAATGGTTATTTATTATATCTACCACCTGCCTGAAGAAGAAGAAAATATATGAAGAAATATAACCTGCAACTGAATGGTAACACTGTGCTGTGGAGCGGCAAGACCTATACGTCTGTAAAACAGTGAAACAAACAATGTTCTTCTGACATTGGTACAGAGATATGTAATAACATAGTTATAAACAACCATAGAGCACCTACATCTAAGTTTAATTTCACTACAGCTTTTACAACAGTCACTCACAAAAGTGGTGGCTTTCCAAACCTTTCCAAATCTTCTCATGCACCAGAATGGCTAATCCCTGTAGACTTTTTGAGAGTTTTAAAAGTAAAAAAAAAAACAATAAATAAAAAAATGAAATGCCTTTTTTAAATTTAAGGTAAATTGTAAATGCACTGGAGGCGACAGCACCAATACACAAGACTGTACAGACAATGTCCATCTTTTGAAGTGAGACATGCTGCAGCCACTATTGGCAATCACAGGATAATAACAGTGGCTTTCCCTTTATTTCTCTGACTGAGAGCAAGTGGGATGGAAAGCAGGAAAAACAAATGTGTCTTTGAATGAGGTTTGGTGTTTCTGTCTATCTATAGCATAGTAAATGTATCATTGTGGTAGCACAGGCAGTGAAGAGCCATGAAGCCAGTGAAATGACAGCTGCACAACAATGTAAAGTTTGATAACTACCTAATAGCTTACTATTACTGCAAAAACTGCATTCCACTTGTCATTAATTCAGCTTTTCATTTGTAAGAGAAAGCATGTGACGTCTCACCTTGAAAATGGAGCACAGTTAATATGGTAAAGCTTTCGTTAATATAGTTTTTCAGTCCTGTCTAATCATCAGCTGCCAATTGCTCACATTTCATGCAGTGTTTTTTACTCTAAGGTTGTCATGGTAATAGTGTTTCTCAGAAATGTACAACCCATCTTACTCCAAGGCTGCACTTGTTGCTCTCGCTCAGAGCTTTTCAAATGGCACATCTGAAGATTTATTTTCTGTGTTCTCACAAGTGGATTTCTGTGGTTATTATTATTTCCAATAACACGCATCTTCCTTACACATCCAGTGAAGCGTATTGTAAGATATAACAATTATAACCAAATGGAAATTATATGTGAACTGCAGAATAAATACACCTAAGAGTATCTTGAATGGGCAATGTCATGACAAGTGAAATTACTGTAGAATCTTTGTTGAGCCATGACAAAGAGAAAAAGTCATAAATATAAGTTTTAGTGGTTTTAGATTGTTGGTGCACTAAGCTTTATTAAATCATATTCCCATTGACACTGTCCTCTTTAGGGTGGACCTAATAGTGGACATCAATATGTAGAGAGCCAAAGCCAAATTTGAATAAGCCACCCACGCTTAAGTCTTAAGTGCACTCACTTGGACAGAACATGTACTCTTTAAAATTTTCTCTTTAACTTATTGACCGCACAGTTGACTGAAGTTTTAGGGATTTATTTGAGTTTGAAATTTTGTTAATATGAAAACAGCTAGTATGCCTTTAACCTTCTGGAACCCTTATATTTCAAAACCATTTAAAAAGAACTCCAACAGTATCCTCCATAATATATTTTCATTTTTTGTCAACTTTTTTTTTTTTTTTTTTTTTTTTTTTACAGTTAGTACATTTTTATAAAGATTGGACTACAGTGAAATGTTTTCTTTCAACAAATACAGAATGGCAGCTTTTGAAACATACTGACGTGGTAGTAAAATCTACATTTGTTTAACTTTTAAAATACATACATATACAGCATATATCACATACATATGGACAGAGTTCAGAGTATGACTTGTGATTGTCAGCTTGTGTTGTTGCTGTTGCTGCGTTCGTCCGTAACGCGCTCGTCCCGTATGCTTCTCCTTTGGTCGTTTAAGGCAAAGAGGGAATTACAGTGGGGTGCAAAGACAACGTGAAATAACTTCAACACAAGGGCAAACACTCGTCTTCATTTTCATAATGACCTATGTCATCTTCTTACCTTGGTTCTTGCAGTGACCGTACAGTACTGCAGGTATGAGGCAGAGTACCCACTAGACTCAGGACAACAAGGCAGAGAAATGTAGGGAAAGGTGTTGCTCATCATTGGAAATAATACGTTCTTGTTTTACGCCAAAGAGAGACAGAAAAGAGACATTTCTCTCCTGAATGTGAACCAAACTGTGTTAAAATTAAGGTTTCTTGTTATAGCTCATTGTCTCTGTGTTGTGCGCATTTGAGTGAGTGAATCTACTGGAAAATATGTTCCAAACAGGCAACGCTCTGCCTGAGTTTCATGATAGAGAACAGGAAAAAAAAAAAGAAAATAAATATACAAAATCTCCAACCATTATTATGCTAGAATTATACCAACCCAGATCATCATGAATAAAGAGAGATGTGAGTAGATGTGTTTTTTTTCTCCAGTCCACAGAGAGATAAGACCATTAAATTATATCTGATATTAGCTATTGCATTTTTTTCTGCTCCTTTGAGAATGGCTGTTAGTGAAACCTCAGACAGGATCCGTTCCCCGGTTTGAAATGTCTGTCAGTTAGAGCAGCACAAATAAAACATCTCTGATAAATATGTACAGACACACACACACACTCACACACACACAAACATGCACAATTGAATGCGGGTCATTATTTATGTTATGTAGAAAAAAATCGTTTCTTTTTTCACTTGCATTCATCCCCTCTGGGCGGCTCTTTTTCTTGGAGGAGAAAAGTGTGTGAACTTAGTCACCTCGTTCTTTAATTTGTTTCCTCTCCTGCTGGTCCTATAGCTGTAGATGAGCCAGTTGCTGTTGGTACGGCAACTGCTTTTATACGTTAGTCTCCAGCCCATTCATATCAACAGAACAGTGGTCCTTGTCCCTGTGCTCTCTCTTGTGGTGAGAGGAATGACCATGTTTCTTCTTCTCTATCGGCCGGATCCCTTCCTCCAGCTGGATCAGGCGAGCCACGTCCGGGGAGAGGTGATCATGCTTGCTGCCTGGCGGAGGCGGCTGATAGCAGCCGTTCTTCTGGTTCTGGTAGGTCATCATCTGCTGAATGCTTATCATGGGCTTAGTTTCACAGATCAGAGGCACCTGGTGGACACAACCATCAGGGAGGAGGAGAAGAAAATCAATTTAATGTTGCTTCACATTAACCATTCTTAAATAATGTGGCCTTTTTTTCTGAAAACTAAAATATATTTAGCCTGTCTTGTTGTTTTTAAAGTTTTACAGTAAACTAAGCCAGATGTTGACTGCTGGAAAAGGAGGACATATTAAAGGGAATACATTAATATTTTTCGAAATACACTTACTTACTTTCTTGCCGAGAGTTTGACGAGAAGATTGATACCACTCTCATGTTTGTGTGTTAACTATGGAGTTTATTAGCCTTGCTTAGCATAACTAGAAGGATGGAGACAGAACCTGAGGCAACGTTTAGAGCAACTGCTAACAAAGTCAATGGAAAGATGATGTGATTGCAAATTTGCAAATTACACAAAGAAGCATCCATGCAAACGTGAATGTAAATTTAAATTTGTGCTTCATCCTGACGTTTTATGAATCTGCTTTATAAACATAGAGATGAGAGGAAAAACTAGAGAGACTGAATGGAAATAACAAAATGTCGATCTTTTTACTCCTCACACCTGAGCACAGACACAACTGTAAAACAATAAGTTGTGGTTTCACAGCGACTTATGTTCTGGAAGTTTTCAGAAGAACCAGATTAGCTGTTTCCAGTCTTTATACTAAACTAAGCTAATCAACTTAATGCAAAGGCAGAGAGCAGTATCAATCTTCTCAACCTAACTCCAAACTAGAAAGTGAATTTCCCAAAATGTTGAACTATTCCTTTAAATCTGCTCTACAGCCTGTATCCAATCTCATTCCTGAACCACTAACCACCTCCTATCTGCCTGTCACACTAAGATAAATATCCCCCCACTTAGGTCAAGACAACCTTATGGAAATGGATTTTATGCAACCTTTAGAACTCATTGATTTGGCCTTGCATGCTCTCACCTGCTCCCCTTCTTTGACAAAATCTTTTCTGCAGATATGAGCCATAATGCCTGTGGCTAGGGCGTCACCCATCACATTGACCATGGTCCTGAATCGATCCCTAAATGATAAAATCGAAAGTCATCCACAGTTAATGAAGCTTGGCAACACAAGATATTATTCATAATCTTAAAAAAAAAACATGCCATCCTTAGAGCAGGTTATTTGGTTCACTGAGAGGTTCAGGTTTATGCAGTGTGGAGGCTTAAATTATATAACATACATAAAGTATATTTTAGTGATTCCATTGATATATAAATTCCAGTAGAAGAAGAAGATTAAAATTGAAAGACTCCTTCCTGAACTTGTGTCTTTGATTGTGTTCAGCTATCCGTGATTGAGAGATTCAATTTTACTTACAAAGCCCAATCAACAGCAATGATGAGAGTGATGTCATCAGTGGGCAGACCAACAGAGGTCAGCACGATCACCATGGTTACAAGTCCAGCCTGTGGGATTCCAGCTGCACCGATACTGGCTGCAGTGGCAGTGATGCTGAGATAACAGACAGAGGAGCAGAGTGCATTAACAGTTTGATAACATACAGAAAGAAGAAATAGGAAGAGTGAAGGTTAGTACATTAGAAGACAATTTTAATTAAACTTTATTGATTTAGTAAAGTGGAAGTAGACTTGTACCTCACTACATTTATTTGACAGCTACTTGTTTTGCACACACGCAGACACACTCAGTGAGCTTACTAGCACGATGAGGTTTCCAACCGTTGCTCTGCGGGCTGTCTTTGTATAATGTTTGCGACCTTATGACATTCAGGCAGCATCCTCACACAGATTACATGTGGGTTTACTGCTCAATGCTGAAAGGCTGACGTGGACTGTTTACCTTGACTCTGGTATGTTTTTTTCTGGGGGTGTGGGGTGAAAGAAAGGAAATTGCAGCATGAGTCAAGGTATCATTTGACCATGCTTCTTCCCAATCCCTGTGAAATAATGTTTGCCTGCCAACATTTGCAGTTTACACTGAAAACTGTGTTAACCATTTGTAATTCTTTTTTTTTTTTAACAATGGGTTTGTGACTTCACAGAGATAAACAAAAAAGAAAGTCTACTACACCAATACAGAATTGCTCAGCTATGATTGACAGTTGCTTGCAGGAGTAATTGCAGCAAACCTGGTACCAGGTCCTTACCACTCACCTTACTTCATAAAACTGGTGGATGAGATGACCCAACACCATATAAGATAGATAAATAAAAACAACCTCAACTGGCTGCTAAAATGCAAATCCAACAATCTAATATATTATGCAGCATAATAATCTATTCAGCATAATTCATATATTTTTTGATATAGGGGAAATGACTGGGGACGTTTTGTCTGACATATTGGACCTTTGATCACAAAGTGACAAACTGTTCCTCTGCAGGGTTTGGGGTAGGGGGTGGGGTTAGCATGCAGATGGAAAAGCTCCATGGTGAGTTGCCAAACGGCACAGGAACAGGACGCAGAGAGAGGGAAAAATTATTATAATTCTGTGTGTGACAAGGGAGATGAGTAATACAGGTCATATGGGTTTTACCGCCAAGGGATTATGAGGGAATGGGCACAGACAGCAGCCATGAGGAGAGATCTGCTTATTGTTATTACAATAGGACATGTCATGAAATCAGAAGGGGGCTGCTGGACATTTCATAGACCTGGGTGGGCTACAGGTAATGTGGCTGAGAGTTTATAGGCTGGTGGTGTTGATGGGAAATTGTCTGTTTTGTTTTGTCTGTCTGCCTGCCCGCCTGCCTGTCTGTTTGTGTCCCCCGGGGCTTCCAGACTGATTTAGCAGAAATCAGATCAGACTAAGAAGCTCATACAAGGCATAATCTGTGTGACATTTACATACATGTGTGTCTCGTAAATCCCATAATATGTTTTATTAATTCTGAATTCAACTAAATGTGTCACATTAATTCACACGTCGCATTTAAAACAGCACACACAAGGTATGTCTGCACCATTTTTTTATACTGGGTAAAAAAACTGGGAGGTTTGCAAAATTGCTGTTGAGATAAAAAGAGATGTCCAAAGAGATGTTGATGTTAATCATTTCAAATCAACAGTCTGACATATGCATGCTGAGAGTTAGATGAAGAAAAAGCCCTCCCACTACATTTTTTTATAACACAACTTAATTGCATCTTTCATTTTATGTCTTCCAAACTCCATTCAGCCTGATCTGATGCGGACGTTCTTCTGAATAAATGCATAAGGTAACTCTGAGGACAGCTCTCTGGTTATTTTTTCAATCTTTCTCCCAATACACAAAACACAAAAAGAAAAACTGTTTGCATTCCCTGTGACAACCCTATTTGTCATGTTTTGGGTTTCTTAGTATCTCCTTCTGTAGTGTGTTACTTCCTGTCCTTGTCTGTTTCCCACCACATTTGATGATCTATTCCACCCTCATTAGTTTCACCTGTCGCTGTGTCTTGTCATTATGCCTTCTCTTGTGTATTTAGTCTCTGTGTTCCTTGGCTTCTTTTGTCAGGTTGTACTGTGTATGTTCATGAGTTCATCAGTCATGTGATTCATCTTTGTGTCCCTGTATTCCTGCTCCTGGTCTTTCTCAGTTCTGGATTTTCTTTGTTTGGTCTTCTCTTGGATTATTAGATTTTAATTTTGCCTGAATTTATAAACCACCTCTGGTTATATTTGTGTTTTCCATCCCTGCACTTGAGCTTACCATGACACTCCTCACTACATTTATTTATCCAAAATCAATAAATCATCAAAACTGCTGCTCTCCTAATAGATATTTGATAAAGCAGCCAATATCTTTCTCACCCACTGACCCACGTTTGTTATGGTTCATTAAAGTTTCTATCAAATGGTTTTTATTTTTATTCGAGACCTCCCATCTAAAGTTAGAAAGCCTTACCTGATCGTGATGATCTGTCCAAAGTCTAGCTCATAATTATTCACTTGGGCGATGAAGATGGCTGCCACGGCTTCGTATAGCGCGGTGCCGTCCATATTGATGGTGGCACCGACAGGCAGCACGAAGCGGATGATGCGCCTGTCGATGTGATTGTTCTCAAGCAGGCACTTGAAGGTGATAGGCAGAGTGGCAGAGCTGCGGCATGAAAAAGATATAAAATAATAATGAGCCACCTATGTGAAGCACTGTAAATCAGTTGTGTTTTACCATAAGATACCTCTTAGAGCTGTGATTGTCTCATTACTAGAGCACCCTCAGTGCTGTGAGACTGACTCAGATATGTGCAAACATACAAATAGATTGTGATTTGATGGATAATAATACTAGTTGTGGGGTTGATTTACATATACAAGAACATATAGCACAGTAGTAGAGTATACTTATTGAAGTAGCCACATACATTTCATTAAAACTGTTGCACAAAGTCCAAAAGCCAGTGTGCAGATCAGTAGATCAATCCTGAATCCTTTGCTGACCAACAACCTTGCATTCATTATGTGAGACCTGAATGCTGCATTTTATTTTGTCTAGTTCCGCCTCTCAATTAGCTGTAGCAACACAAAATGACACACACAGTCACAATTAACAGGAACCTTTAGCAGGAGAGCATTTTAAGGGTGTGCGTAAAGAAGGTGAAGGTTGTCATCATTCTGATTGTAAACCATGAGTACTATGATACTTTGCTGCTCATTAGTAATGTTTTTCACCTCTTTGAAAGGGTACAGGCTGTATTGTTGTTGGAAAAGTCAAACACACAGCCAATTATGACATGAAAACAGATCTGAGTTGGAGTATGAGGTTAAGAGGGTCAAACATGGAAAACAGGAAACAAACATCCATTTCATTCAAGGTGAATTCCATTATCCAATCCATTTA
The DNA here is from genome assembly GCF_000972845.2 of Larimichthys crocea. Classification (NCBI taxonomy): domain Eukaryota; kingdom Metazoa; phylum Chordata; class Actinopteri; family Sciaenidae; genus Larimichthys; species Larimichthys crocea. The sequence goes on from NC_040022.1 coordinate 19,099,914, forward strand.
TGAAAACTGTAGTTTACAAGCCACTTACTCTGAACCATAAATTGAAGCTTTAAAAAAATATATATATAACAGACCTCACTGCAGTCAAAATGTTCTGGTAAACATCATGACAGAAACAAAAAGCGTTCATTTATTTGTACCGGTACCTTAAGAGACCCAACAGCAGCATCAGGTGACCTCACATAACACCATGTTTATTCCGTCAGATCTTCCACTTACCTGGAGGAGGTGGCCAAGGAGATGAGGAGGGCCTGCAGAATGCCTCTGATGTAGACGATGGGGCTCTTCTTAGTGATGAAGAAGTACATAGCAGGGAGGATGAACAGGCCATGCAGCACCAAGCCCATCACCACCGTGATGGCGTAAAAACCCAGCTTCTTCCCCATGGCTGAAGGGTCATCCATTTCCAAGATCTTACCGGCCACCAGAAACACGATTCCAAAGGGGAAATACCTGTGAAGGAGGGAAGGAAGGTAGAGTGCGTATTCACAAACTGCGACAACAACGATTTATATTTGAATTGAAGTATTTCTCATCATGTTGTCAAATTCTAACAGAGATAGAGACACAAGAGAGACATTTACAGACCTGATGTATTGTATTTTTGAATGAAAAAATAAATATCCAAAGATATTTTACTCAATAAATATGTTTGTTATAATAATCATATGGTTCAATAGACAATAAGACAACTTTAAACTCGCCTAACCTGATGGTGTCCTAACAGTTACTAAACATTTACTTGGCTCCAAACTTTGACTAAAAGTCAAAGAACCAAATCACTCATTGGTCCCCAGCCTCAGAGGACAGAAGAGCTGAGCAGATAAAGTTTATTTTTGCACAACGTATGTGGGATAACCGACATATTGGACCTCTGATCACAAATTGACAAACTGTTTCTCTGTAGGGCTTGGGGGAGGGGATGGGGTTAGCATGCAGATGGAAAATAAGCTATAATAGCTTTTAAGTTATTTTCCTAGTTTTGCCATGTTTTATGTATAACGTCAGCATGTTGTTTAGCAACATGTTGTCATATTTAGGGACATTTAGGGGGAATGGTATGAATGCTGAGCCTCATTGAAGAAGATGAGAAGATCCTCATGCAGTTTCAGCAAAACTTTTGATTGTCATTTCAAATATCAGCAAAATCCCATCACTTTATTTTCATACCAGATGACGATAGCAACAATCTTCAAAACTGCCTCATTCAAACTCTGGCAGAAGTTGACCAAAGCGCTTCCATTGGGTCCCATTCTGCCCAACATTATTCCTGGATTGAAGAAAAAAACACAACATATATTGTTAAAAAATTCATCCATCATATAACAACAGTGATCAACAGTATAAACTGATAAACATATTGTTTCTCTACCTTCCTCCTGGGAGCACAACATATATATAACTAAATTATGCAATGGTGTGCCAAGACTTAATCATGCAATTATACACATGTATGTATGTATACTGTGAAGATGTGTGTACAGGATCCATGGGAACCACTTACCCATAGTAGCAGAAAATATAACAATCCCCAGCACATTCATGCCTTCACTGGTACCAGGCGATGTTTTCATAATGACATCGGGGGGCGGCGTGAGATCCAGGGAGAAGTTCTGGACATCTGTGCCATTGTCATCCTGAATGCCATAGATGTAGATCCTACGCGTGGTGGTCTCATCTAGGAGCTGAGCCAACGTTGGTTTTGGGATGAGTTCGGGAACTCTCTGGGTTCGATACTTGAAATCAAAACAGAGCACAGGTCCAAATATTAGTACAGTAAACATAAGGCGTGAACAGAGATGTTGAAATCAGCTGATTGTTACATGACAATGACATCATGATTATTCAGAAAGATTACAGTAACAAGGTGACAACAAATACAGTAGTTTCTATGTTATTTTCTGATAAAGATGATAGCACTTTGCTTTCTTGCCAAAAGTTAGATGAGAAGATTTCTATCTCATGTCTTCATGCTAAATATGAGCATCCAGTTAGCTTTAGTTAACATAAAGAAACAGCTAGCCTGGAGGTTTTTTTTAATACTCTCTATATGGATTAAACAGACATGATGTGAGATGTATTTTGTTACCTTTAGACAAAGCCAGGCTAGCTGCTACCTCAACCCAACACTGGATAAGTGGAAGGGAATGGATAGATACTGTAGATGGATGGATGGATAGACAACAGCAGTATTGATCTTCTTATGTAACCTTTGTCATTTTTCCCATATATTGGTACTGTTTGTGTTTTGAAGATATTTTTCTCTTTAGCGTATCTTTAACTTAAAGATTTTTGCTTACCTGTTGAAAAGTAGCTTGAACCAGGTTGGCTGGAAACATGTTACTGTGGAAGATAATTTTGAGAAACGTTACAGTAGATGCCAGATATGTGAGTACTCCAAAAGAATTACATAAATGTTATTCTGAAAATAAAAAATGGTGTCCTTCAGTTGTTCCTTGCACAAGTGACCCATATGGATGGCATTGTCCGATATTAAGGTGTTTTATTGTAGTAACTACATGCATTATGCTCACAGCCACAAATAACCCTGCATTGTGCATCTCTTCTGTCCTTGAAATTTAAAATCCCTCTTTAGCAGGTCTTTAAATGTACATCTCCTCCTTTTGTTATTGGTATGAATGAGGGATGGCTTTTTAAATTAGACACAGCTCATTGGCGTTCTCAATGAAAAGAGTAACTGTCTCAAATCATTTGTACCACAAAGTGCAAGTCAGTGTCTGCATTGATTTGATTCAAAGCTTACTTTAATTACTGCCCTAAAAAGCCCACTCATATCTCATGTGAACAAAAACACATATACAGTGCTCTGCTTGCCAAGGTTAACTGCAGGTGAAAACATAAAGATGGAGGAACAGGAACAAGGCAAAGGAAAATTGATGCCCAACAACCATTTTAGATAGAGCTGAGACGAAAACTTGATTTCCAGTGGAACTAAGATAAAATGGTTAATGTTAGCGTTTGGATGTTGCTTTTACGCGTTTCCAGAAGGTGTTCCACTTTCCTCCTACAGTCCAAAGACAAGCAAATTAGCCTTATCATAGACTCTAAATTGCTCATAGGTGTTGTGAGTGAATGGTGTCATGTGTCACCTGTGCCATGGATGAATGCCATCTCTTGTGCATGTGAGCTACATACCGCAATCACTGTAATTTACCTCACATATATGCTATCTGCCTTTGTTCAGTTCAGATAATCAATGGAACTATTGTGTACCATTGTACAAGCTTTTTGCTGTCATCAGTGTGGTGGAAGAGAAGGCCAGCTATAAGAAACAGCGCCTGACGACAACCTGAAGATTACTACGATTATGCTCTCAGGTAACTTGTTGAAGGCTGACTATGCTTTTAAGAATATGCTTTAGGAACGTTTCTTTTATAAAGCTTTAGTAGAAATGCAGAGACACATAAAATGAGACTGCACCGCAAACTTAAAGTTCCAGTGTGTGAGATTTATGGGGTATATTTAATATACAGCAGTATTGTTATACTGTCTATGCAGACTGCTGCCTTTTAACTGCAGGCTGTTGAATAAAATACATAACGTAGCATCTCTATACAGAGATGAATATCTGTCAGTCACGTCTGAATCAGCGTTGCTTGAGCACTGGCTGTAAATCCCACATCAACACTGAGTTTAAACAGCATATTTGAGATGCAGAGAGATTAAAAGGCATATATTGTGTTTTACAGCTGCATCCAATAGAGTGACTTAAAAGACATATGGCAAAGACATATGAGGGCAATACGGTGCACAACTCAGTGGACTATAGTGAGTATTCTGCACGGATTTGACCACTTAGCCATTCAGCGGTCCATCCTGTGTTTAAGACAGAGCAAAGCAGACTAATGAACCACTCTGATCCCAGAGCCTCTAATAAATCCAAGTATGCACATATTCATACATGCTCTGCTCATTATACATACATATAATGTATATACAAACATACTTATCACACACACACTCACAAAAGCAAACACACACATGACTATGCAGACAGTTGGTCCCATTTGTGAGTGCACCGATATAGTATGCCTGCATGATAGATGAAGGCTGTAAAGAAGCTTTGCGAGATAAGTCCAAAGCACAGCTGTGCTCTGTAAAACACACACACACACACATGCACACACATGCACGCACGCACGCACACTGTGATCCCGTGAATGGCAGAGCTTCACCTCTGCCACATGATGCACATAGTTGGATTTCATGGGCTCGGCCAGTTTACTTCTCCATTTTTTACATTCTGATTTAAAGAGTCAGTCCTTCAAATTTTCAATTCTCACTATGATTTTATTTTGTTATTTAAATGTTTAAACATATTAAAAATAATGCCAAAATCACAAGATAGCTAACTTTCAAATGACTGAAGATGAATTATTTTTCAATTGTGGTTTGCAATAAAGTAACATCATAAACTTAAATTATCCTGGTGGTGGAGCAGCTCTGTGCTTTACAGGCGATTGACTTCACCCCACTGACCGACTGTTACACTAACACAGTGGCTCTCAGGGCCTCACTGTCATGTTTCTCACTATGGGCTTCACACAGGCTCACCTCAAACACACGCACTTCATCCTTCAGCAGTGCAAATTAGCTTAACGCAGTAACCCACTGGGACACGTGGCTTTACACCCTGACCTTTAGCATTTCCCAGACTTCAGAACCAGCACGGAGAGCAGGAAATTGACATATAACAGGTGTTGGAAAACAGCTTTAAATCAAGCCGTTATCTGTTGATTCATTTACAAATCCACAAAATCCAAAGCAAGCACATTAGAAATCTTTAAATTTGATTTTATCAAAATGATCCTTTATGATGAGTTTATGAACAAATAAACTGTTTTATTTTCATTAAGCAATGATTTGGGCTGTTCTGAACAACTTTATGCAGCCACTGTAGCAGTTATAATACCCATTACAACCCCCCTTTACACGTACACAAACACACGTTTATGAGTGTAGTCATAAAACATTATGAATGCATTGTATTTGACTAAGCCATAAAGAACTATAGATGTTGAACATTTTTGTACAAGACATAGTGGAAAAACAAGATACTCCTATCTAGATCTAAAAAATGAAGCCATCATATATAACAGTGGTTACCAAACTTTTTAAAACCCCTTTATAGTGATTTTGTTTTCATGGCGACCCCCCCCTCAAGTCCAACCAGTGGTACCATCTTATTTTCAGTGTTTTGAAAAGTGTGTGCTTTTATTTTGGCTTTGTTCTAAAAATTAGGATTACACTGCTTTTTAGATGTTTTAAATCATACAATGTGTGTGTGTGTTTTCCTATTTATTACACGTCTTGAGGACACTTCCCTTTATTAATGTTTTGCTGAGGCTGGCAGGGAGAGATAGAGTTCAGAGGAAGCTCAGAACAGAATGAGGGCCAGAGACAGAGAGTCAGAGAGGTGTCATTTAGATTAGGGGATTTTCTGCTGGTTACTTATTTGAGAACTGAGAGAGAGAGGAGGTTATGAAGTTATCTATGTGAAGTGTCTGTAAACAATAGGGAGGTGTCTGAGACAGCCCATTAGAGAGTGTATAAAAACCAACTGTCAAGGCTCTTCGAGGAGCCTTTTCTCTGTAACCCCTTTTGTGTGTTGCACTGTTAAACGCTCCTTTTTGTACAAGAATAATAAATTCAACTTAAACTTTGATACTTTGAATCCAGTCCTCCTTATTCAAGGGTTTTTCTTTAAAATTCCTGTAACAGGTAAAAGTAATGACACTAAACCGACATGGAGCATGTAATGTAGGCGTTACGTGACGTGGTGAGAGTCTCTTACCGGATGAGATCCAGCAGAGCGTCAGCTGAGCTGGTCATTGGCTTCTTGCTGTCCTCAGAGTCCTCCTTCTGAGCAGCTCCACCCGGGTGGATGATGTATACCATGACAATGCCCACTACCACAGCAACAAAGGTAGTCCAGAGGTAGTAGGAGATGGTCATGATGCCTAGGCGACTGGAGCACTTGGCGTCCAGGGCAGCTAGACCTGACATCAAACTGGAATATGGAGACAGACAAAGGGAGAGACAGAGAGGAAGGTAGAGGTTAATGTTAGTGATCGAGAAGGACTTTATCAGAGCATTGCATTTGTTCTCTAGGTCACTTACCCTGCAGAGGCTGAGCATAAATGTTAGCTCATTTATAGGCTATTGCAGATCTAACTGATCTAACACCTAACTGATTTAATGTTGATTTGTTGCATTTGTTGATTTGAAATACCTGTCACTAAACTGTATTCAGCTGCAGGTTAATGACCATATTACTTGACTTCTAGGTTGCTGAGGTTAAATGCAATTTAATAACTCTTACTTCTATCAGTTTAGGTGCAGTGCATTGCTGTATATCTAAGCAGACTTTGCATAAAGGCTTAAATGAGGTTGTACAACTAGTTATGATAGCACCACTTAACCAAACTCAGAGAGCCTGTTTTTAAATCAGAGAATACATAAATATATTATATATAAATTGCCTCTGCAGTCTCACATAAGGCAATCTGTGACACATTTCACATTGTAAAACCTATTCAGAGCTTTGTCGCCCCTCTCTGTTCTCTCACAGAAAACCTGAGAGCGGGATAAACAACTATTCGTAAACATTATTAACAGAGGGGAGGAATTTGCATTTAAATGGACTGCTTTGAGCATTCATTTTCACTCCACTGACATGGTGACATTCACTTAAAATAAATTTAAAAAACACACACACACTAATTCAACACTGTTTGTTTCTCATCTTGAATAGAAAAAAAGTGAGATGTCATTAGTGGAAAGTGTGAGAAGAGAACATGTTGAAATGGTGGCACAGTAGGTGGGTGGTGGTGACAGCTAGAGAAAGCTAGAAGAGAGAGAGTTTTGGAGAGATCTTTACTGGGGCTCTTGAGCCGGGGTGATACGATTTGCACTGTCCAAAATGTAATCTGGTTTGACTTGGGAAGTGTTTGGATGGGGCTGCTGAGTCCTTCTGTGCAGTCACTGCTTGTGTTTAACCTCATCCTGCCATCCCGCCTTTTATCATCTCTGAAATGTACGACAGAGAGCCTCCATCTCACTCACGGCCACACTGGGGATCAGTCTGTAATCTCTGCAAGCTAATTTTTCAGCCAGTCTGTGACTACTTACACAATGTACACAATGATGCAATAAAAAGTGAGGTCACAAGGATGCATTTATCAATGAGTGAATATGCTGAATCATCAGAAATACCAATGTGACTACACGTATGAAATTGGTCGAGAGTCTCAGCAGCAGCAGTGATTTTCCGCCCTTTAGACGCTGCAGGACTTCTTTTAAAAAAGTTCATCAAGCACAGGATTCAATTTTACAAAACTGCAGCCACAGCTCCAAAAAAACAAACAAACAAACAAAAACAAAAAACTACTCAGTACTGTCACACTGCTCAGATAAAGCCACATTTGGTTTGGACTGGAACCTGAGATCACAAGTCTGGTGGGAACAGGCACAAATTCAGCTTCCTGACTTGAGGCTGTGCCATTACGATAAACTGAACTGGAATAAACTAAGATGTAGACTTCTGTTCAGATGGTCTCAAATTTATATTCCTCGATCATCCAAGCAAACTGAGCTGGGCAAAGAATTCCTGTTGAAGTCAGTGAACTGCCTCAGTAATGTTGTGTAATCTCAGCTACACAGTCATATAAAGTTTGCCAACATCAGCCACCATAAACCACTCAAACATACCAGACCGAATATGGCTGTAGCAGCAGAGTTTAATGAGCGTGTTTGTGAATTATGAATTCAACTTCTAGTTTGTCAAAGAAAGAATTACTATTTTGCAAAATACGATTACACCTAAGTTGTTGTATGCAATAAACTGACCTTCAGAGGTTTTTTTTGTCATGGTTTTGAGTTTATGGTTTAGTTTTTCCTGTTTTATTTTGTAATTATCCCCTCTGTGTTTTTCACTTCCTGCCTTTGTGTTTTCCCACCACTTTTGATTACCTGCTCCTCACTGTATGGTTTCACCTGTCCCTCATTATAGTCATCTGTCTTGTATATTTAGACCCTAGGTCCGGTCGAAGAGTCTATTTTGTTTAGAAAGCTTCCTAATTGAGGGAAATGACCCGAAAGCATTTACGTAGCCGCTATAGTAAGAGCTGTTCCAATTCTCTAAATGTTAAGGAAAAGAGCTTCAGTGATTCCTTCCTTATCTCCTTTAGCAGAGGATACACCGGACCATCCTTTCCTTGCATAAAGGAGGTAATGCCATCCTACAAATCCTTGATGCAGCAACAAAAAAAACAGTCTAAAGACACAGAGTGCACATATTTCCTCACTTCACCTTGAAGTGCTGTGAAACTGCTAAAGTGGCTAAATGCACTACCTCTGTAGCATGAATGTGTCACCATCTATCCTCTGTTAAATATCAAAATACAGTTCCCCATGACTCTGATAAATATATGTGGTTACAAGAAATGGATGTCATTGTACTTTCCACGAATAAGCACAAGTTATTGTTATGTGAATGCTGTGTACAGTATATGAAACACAGGATGCAATCACCAACCGGAACCCTGATCTCAGATATTACTGCAGCAAATTGACATGTAAGTTATATGATTCCACCCACTGTGTTTTTTCCATCTATTAAACAGAACAGCCCTTGAAATTCACTGCCGAAGGTGCCCCTCATTGTTTGTTTGTTTTTTGGTTGGATCGAGTGTTGTGATGTGACCGGAATTACAACTTTATATTTTTTGATACACAGCTTCTATTATTTTTATGATACACAGCTTCTGTGGATAAACCTTGCTCGCTTTGGTATATAAGACAACAAGTGCACCAGCAGCAATTACTATGGGGCATGACCTGCACTGGTCAGGGACTAGATGACCTCCTTTAGGAAAAACAGAGTAAGTAGAATAAAGCTGAGGTGGATTGCACATCAAACTTCTCGAAAACGGCAAAGGCAACAAACTGAAGTATACTATACTACAAACTATATTGTGTGTCCAGATGTTTAGTACAGAGTTGTTTTTTTATATACTGCAGCTCTTTGGGAGACCAGAAGCTGCAACCAGGAGATGAAAATGGGAGGAAAAACTTATGTTTGTTATTCAAGGGATTTACCTCATGACCTCATCCACCCTGTGCATTTAAATCTGATCAGTCAAATGTTGTATTTTTGTTGTAGTTGAACTGTCCACAATTCCTGCTGTATCTTGAGCGTTTGACGTGCTGCAGTCTTGTGAGGTAGGAGCAGTTATAAAACTGATAGAAAAGATGGAAAAATGAATCGAAAAACATTATTAAAATATGAAAGACCTGTTTTATTTCATTTACATTTGATTCACAACTTATCTATTAAACTGACAGAGTTCTCTTTTATCTCAGGCCAAATCTGTTGCTTATTCATCTACATCTACTTTGAATAGATAAGTATTGCAATAAGCATTTTATAATGTGTTCTATATTTTATTGCCTTGTGTGGGATAAATGGGATAAACGTGAACAACCTTAAGACCCTCAAAACCTTAACAGCCGTCCGACACACATCACAGTTTGTGCTGCTTTCATTCACAGCTGTGAAATAACTCCAAATGGAGTTATTCAGCAATTTGCATCTGCGTCAGCTCCAGATTATTGGTCGGGCTGCACAGCGCGATACCTTGCGTGTGTGAGAGTGCTCTGCAGAGAGTGAGAAGATGAAGAAAAGAGCTTCATCACAGTGCTACTTTTCGATTCAATACAAATGAGTACAACATAGAAGAAAGAAACTGATCCCTTTTTTCTAACCCTATTGACGCTAGAATTGATCTTCAAAACTGAAATATAATATCTCCTCTATGGATATTTTGGTATTGATACCACCCGCCCTACTAGCACTTACCAGTCCTGTAACCCATTGTAAGTAAATCATATTGATTAATATAGTAGCTGTAAAGTTAAAGAAACTAATTAATTGGGGTTATAGGAACACTGTCAACAAAACATTTTGCTGCCACATACGTTTAGTGCACTTGCTTCTCTGCTTCTTACAGACAGGTTATTGCAAGACTGAACTCAGTATTTACACTGTTCTTATCTCTGATATCTGAGTCAAGGATTACAGTATGTCACCTGCCATGTGTAGCTGCCTCGATCGTGAGGTTGCAAGCACACATACAGCAGATCGTTGACAAGATTTTTGGACCATATGGGGCTTACAGGCGTCCCTGCTGCACCTATGCCGAGCAAGAGCATTACAGTAATCCTTCGTCCAGATGAAAAAAAGAAGGGCGAGGCTCCTTGGAGAGGGGTTATCCATGACATCCATGACATGTGGCAGGGACACTGTGACCTAATCGATGCTCTACTTCATGGCAATTTCACTATTTGATGCTCCAGGATTATTTCTCTCATTGTAGATGTGGAAAACAAGAAACTCACAACAAAACTGACTACTAATGGCCATGAATCAAGAATCCAGTGCATTTCCACTAAAATGCCACAACATGGTATTCCTTTCCTTTTTTTTGAGAAACTTAACCTTCAAGGGCTTTTCAAATCAATACCCACTCCATGAAACCATAAGGAGAACTGTTGATATACCTGTAAGCTCACTCAATATTGATATGGCTTGGCTTTGTTTGTGGAAAAAGAGCATGGTTGCTCTTTTGAGAAACAGATACATATAAATATGAATCAAGTCTATTCAGCGGCTCAGTTCTGAATGGCACGCCTGCCACCCTGCTAAAAAGGACACTGTAACTGTCACTGAGAGAAAGTCAATTCAAGTCACTGTCTGTGAAAATAGAGCTGCTCATGTTATTACATGTGTTATTAGTCGTGTATTGATCCAAACAGTACAGAGGTCACGGCACTCTCCGCCCTGATGTAAACCGCTGTTTGTTTTTCTGTTGCTCTGTATGCTGAGATTAAGAAAACCAGTTCACTATAAATCTCTTGTTCATCTAACTCTGCTGCCTGACCTACTGAGCTGACCAATAACAGTGAGCACAGAGCACTGAGACGTCAATGAAACATCCTGTAAAATCAAAATCTAGCATGACACACAACACTGCATATATGTACTGTAGGATCTTTACAATGAACTGTGATGTGCTAATGGAGGACTGTTTTCCACACCACAGGGTACAATCTCACCTTAGGCTACATCCTATTCACACTTATCAATTTCTTTGCAGGGACCAGTGATGAGTATTTAGAGGCTTGGTGAAGGACTACCAAGCGGCATCCTCTCTGGCTGTGAAATGTAGCCAATGTTGAAGTGGCAAAAACTGCATTTTTAGTCTACTTGAGGCTGGCTACAGAATGAGTCACAGATGAGCCACGTCTTTGCTGATTTCTTGATAAGCCAGGAGGTGGAAGAGACAGGACTGCCAACATGGTGGCGGCTAGCACCACAGATTTTGAGCTTCAAAATGGCTCTTCAGTGTTAATGAACTTCATGAGCTAACCACTAACACACTTACTGTATAACATCTCTGCTTCACTCTGTACTGTGTTGTTTACTCCCTCAGGCATTTCAATTACCATTGTACACCATTTTGTTACAATACAAAGTTATTGAAGAGACAACCTGGCAACCTGTAACTGTCTACATACCATGTTTCTTTATACAACTGTAATTAAATAAAAGTGATGCAACAGGTTCCTCTGTTTTGGATCTGAATTTCAGAGTGAAACCAGTTGCAAAACTCACAAGACAAAACAAATTTTAGCAACATGAAGTCCATGTGAGATCTAAACGCATATTTTTGATGAGTTGGAGACATTAATGAGTTCCTTTTAACAAGAAAGTACTTTGCAATTTTCCGTTTTTTTTGTGTTGTATACTGCTGCGTAGACTAGTGCTGCTCAGAAATGTGCTTTGACTGCCACAATTGTTCCTGATTGGTCCCATAAACAAAGTACTTGATGAGATTTCTTAATAATAATTTCAGAATCTAAAATGAACTCCTCCTGCAGTACAACAAGCAAAACAAATTAGCCTGCATTAAGCTGACACACACATACAGGCTGACAAATAACCATCACAATGTGACTTGATGAGCATGTGGCTTGTTCCCAATTTCACTGAGTCACCCTGACATGCTATGAAAAGGAGCTATGATCAGAGTCCTACACAATATGCAATCGTACATTAGTGCTGTCTCTAGAAAATCAAGCTAATTTCATCTCTATTTTCTTGTTTTAGTCAGAGAAGTTTCACAGAAGCTGAACATGAGGAAGGCTGAAGCTGGTGTGCAGGACATCCTTAAGCAACACTAAATCTGTGAGCATACAATTTGAGCAGAGGCAGAGCAAATCTAAGTGCTAGCAGGGGCTCTTTGAGTGTGTGAGGTCACGGTTTGAGGAAAATCCTAACATTAATTCAAAGAGTGAAAGACCACACTCTTGAATACAAAGAGGAATAAAAGACCCATAATTATTTGGTTTCTAAGCCTAATTGGGAAATCTATCACACTGCCTCTATGTCAGGACACAAATTAGGCGGCGACAAGATAAATCTAACTGTGAAGATATTGATTCAAACAAACAACATGATTAAAACATCCTCCTTCGCTCCTGTTATTTTAATATGAAATCCCAAAACAATAGGGAAAACATGATGCCTAATTAAATAGACTACAACAACAATACATACAATACATTTATTTACCAAGGTAATCATTGTGCTTTTATTTACAGCACATATTCATCTCCATGGACTCAAATAATATCAGCATTTAAACATAGTTTATTGGGCATTGTGACTATTTAGTGGGTTAGGTTCAATCATGGCCATAAGAAAGAAAGAGAAAGAAGGAAATTGTGATAGAATGCCAATGTGCTGCTTATAATGGGTTCTCTTGGGTATTTTCTGTATCACTCACACCATTTATTGTTGTTTAAGTCGGTATCATGAATGAAAACAATTTATTAATGGGAAATAGATGCAGTTTCAACAAGAAGAAAAATATTCACATAAATGTTTAATGATGCACAAATCAATTTTTTGTCCTCAGGAGATGTTATGCATCATATTCAAGGTTAATGATCACTTATTCAGTCTTTTTCTAAGAATGACGGCTATGATAGCTTCTCATTTAAACATCCGCTTCCAGGCTTCCATGTCATATCACTCAAAACTTTGCAAACAACCTGGACACAATCACTTAAATCTGTTTTACGACACTCATCTTCCACGCCAATTATTTCTTCTGTGTGGAAACTGACCACTTAGCTTCAGGCTGCATATGGAGAAGTGATTGAAAACAAATAAAACTCTGGAAACGGACAGTCACATTATTCATTTATACCTCACTGCAAGATTACAAAGGCAGATGCAACTCTCACCACTGTCAATACAGTGTGGGTCAGCCATATGTTTGTGCTGCATATCGTTAAACTACTCTTCACCTTTGACCTTCAGTTCTCTGCCAAAGCATTGGCTCTTAAAGGCAAACTGTAACCATGTCTTTGATTAGAACCACAAAAAACTGAATCGTAATATTTATTTTTAAAAATCTAGTTGTATGTAATAATTAATTCGAATAACAATCCCCAAAATAAAAGACACATGGAACATAAGGAGGCGATAAGTGGAGTGGCCATTGATTCTGCATGACGAGTTTATGGGATAATCTGGCTTCCGCTTTGGCTGGTGCGCAGATGGCGTTGGGAGTGAAAAAATGGGGACAGGCAGGCTATAGGGCTAGGACGGATATTCACCCCTAGATAAGCCCTACTGTACCATGCACCATGTCAGCCAGCCGGTCTGTGGATCCCTGTCATCAGTGGGCATAAGCAGAGGAGAGAGAAAAGGACTGTGTTGTTTGTACATGTGGCTGAATGTTGATATTTTGTCAGGAGGTTACAAAGATATGCAGATGCTGCAGCTCATCTCCCAGTAGATAGAGGTGGATGCATAGTCAATAGTCATGTAGCACTTGGGAGGTAAGCCATGTCTCCCACCTTCATTATCCATTATTGCCTCCATCGAATCACAGGCATGTATCAGGAACATTTTGTGTGTTGCAGACTCAACAGGAGCTCCTACAGCCTCAGCCCATGCTCCGAATGTTGGATGTTGCTGATTTATTTTACGTTCCTGTGTGCTGAAGTCCTGTGTCAAACCTAAGGCTGAGTCTGGACCCCTGCCTGCATGCACTATTTCAGATTAGTTGTAATTAAGGTCTCCTGGCCTCACGTGCATCACGTTTGGCAGAAATCTTCTGCCCCGAATATTTGACACTGATTAGAGGACAGGACCATGAGCATGCATAAATGAACAAGCATATACTCTGGCTCCCCTTTGCCTCATGTTTATACAACATATAGGCACAAAGAGAAATATACAAGAATCACACAGAAGCACAGAGAGACAGACAGAGAGGCAGAGTGAGGGACGGAGGATTAACTTCTCATCCAGTCTTTGCTGTTGCATGGATTGTAAGTAGCTTATTGCTCAAAGCACCCGGCATGTAACCGGTGTGTTTGCATGATTTGTTTTGGGAGTTTTTTTTGTGTCGGACATCACTGACCTCATGCAGGCAACTAAGAGCTTATGTGCCAAAAATAGTCAAACTGGAAAATCTAGTAGATTGTGCGCTTCTAAGAATGCATCCAAATCCATAAAAGGGCAACAGGTTTACTTCCATATAGACATTGATCTTTAATCCTTAATGTTGAAAATATGGAACCCTTGAGAGGCCATGGAGAGTGAAAAATGTATTGAGGCCACGATTTTCTGAGTATTTACAGAGTGGCAGACATAATTATGTTTAATTTGAACAATAATAGGTCCTTTTTCACAGAGTCCACCATGTTGAACTGCCATGTTTCTGCAGTACTGAATGGAAAACCAAAAATGCCATCAACAAGATATGTTGTGATTTATGAATAAAATGAAAAGATTGGGAGAGAAGCTTGAACTCTGAGTTCTGAAGGAATGTAGCGATGATCAGCTTAGGAGGACCAGCCGTCCATGATTTGTATTTGATTTGTGGCCAAAGTGACAGCTCCAATTCTGAAGGAGTGGTCAGAGTAGTCAGAGAAATGTCAGAAAAGGTGAAAATGAGGGGCTGGTACCACCTAAGTAAAGATGGGTGTAAGCTGAGGGGATTTTTGGTATTGGTTCATTTGAAGGAAATAAAATAGGTCAGTGATGAGTAAGCTGAGTGAGCTGGCTCTTGGACAAAGAAGCATTTTGAGAAATGCTAGGCACGGGCTTCTGGTTTAGAGAATACTTTCAAGGTAAACTTGATTGTATATATTTTGATAGCTATCAAATCTATCAATGTAAAGGTTATGTTGTACTGGTTGTGAAAGGTTGTGAAATAGAATCAAAACATGGGAATGAATTGTATCTTGTGTGAATGCAATAGTATTCTGAGCACTGTATCGTAAAACGTGGCCTTGGCCTATGTTTGTCTGGGTTTGAATGGGTAAATGATTACATATACTCTGATTCTAAAAACAGAGATAAAGGTAGGTCCATTCTCATATAGTCATATTCATTGGTTTGGGATACTCATTGCTTCATGAAGCTATTTAGTGATTAATTTTGTTCCGGCTGCTTGCTGTACAGTACTATCTGTTCTATCTGGACCAAACCCCTCCCCAAAGTGATGTCTGCTTTAATCCAACTTCTGTACAACTTTAATTTGAGGCTTTAAACTTTTCTGCTTGCCGCTGCACTTTTATTCAATTACATTGCAGACTATCCATTTATTTTATCTTGCACGGCAGTGTAACTGCATTGTAAATCATCAAATTTTATCTGACTTGTATCCTCCATTCAACTGTACTCTGGTTTTTCTTTTATTGTTTTTGTTTTCGCTTTTCTTAATTGGCCTTTTACATTATCTTGTAATTCTTTAATATCTTCTTTTAATAGATTTTTACATCTTATGTAATTACCATAATTATGTCATTTGAATTACTGTGTTGTTGAAAGTTACTTTACAAATAAATGTGCCTTGCTCTCTCTTCTGCTCAAAAGCCAGAAGTCCTTTCCAGTATGACTAATTTAAGTCAAATGTGGGTGTGAGCCAGGCAAATACCTCTATAGCCAAGTGTTTTTTATTCATAAATACCCGTCTATGAATAAAGATACAACCTTGACTCAAAGCACATCCTATATTGTGATACTGTGTACTGTGTTTTCTCTATATTTCATACAGTCGTACTGTGGTAACTAAGGATAGCTTTTTGTATGGTAGTCAACCGGGGGTTCAAACGCAAATTGATTGCAACACAACTCTGGAAAATATAAACTAGTTCACAGACAAAATGACCACATACATAAGAACAATCTTTCCCTTTTATTTTAGGAAATTTCTTACCATGCACATCTGTGAGGACAGACATTCAAACAGTGCACACTACAAAGGAAGTTCAAACACCTGATTCTGATGCACTCTGTGTGTTCGCAGAAGAATATTTAAATAACTCCCAGCCTGGTCAAACTTTCATCTTCTTTATAAGAAGAAGTGAGGCATGTCAAATCTAGATATTTTTGTGCTTGTTAAGCTTTATTTGACAGAGATAGCTGAAGAATTACTGGAAAGCAGGGAATGAGAGAGGGGGATGACATGCAGCAAAGGGCCACAGATCGGAATCGGACCCTGGGTCGCTGCAACAAAGACTGAACCTTTGTACAAACGTGCACACTCTACTAACTGAGCTGAATGCCACCAGTAATCATTTTATTATTAACAACTACCAAAGACAGCAATGTGACTGCAGATATCTCAACTTTACATTTCAGTTTGATTTAGTTGAATTTGATCCAGTTTATTTCAGTAATGCACTTCAACAATACTGCAGATCAAACACGCAACAGTTGACCAGTGATAATATGTATATATGTTTAATGTTGCACCCTCTTTTAATTCTTTAACCTGACTTTTTTAAGCCACATTCCTGCAGTGAAAATCAAGATCCACCCAAATAATTGTGCTTTTATCAAAATAAAAATTTTTGTGTGTGGGTTTGTATGGAGTTGTATTGCTCTTACCTGGATACGACAAGGGGCAAAATTAACATTTTCAACATCCTCATCAGCAACTCTCCGGGAAACTGGAAGTATTTCACCTCCTGCAATTGGCAGAGAAAACACAACAGGTTGTATTACACAAATAAAATATGTTATACAAGAATTTCACCCACTATGGCGAGTTTGTAGTAGTGACATCTGTACTGCAATGTCTCTATAGACAGTTATCATTCTGGTTTACGTTTGTAGTCAAAGTAGTATTGATCAATCGTGTTTGAATAGGCTTTGATTTGAGCAGTGCGTGTGAAGAGAAAAAGAGGCAGATTGCATTGGTCTGATGATGTACGGATATCCGTTCATAGAGATGAACAGAAATTGTTGTATCTAGAGCTGCAGAGAAGATCTGAGGGAAGTTATCTGTTTATGGATATCAGTTAGCAACACTGGAAGCCCAAAAAAACATTGGCCAAATGTTAGAAATCAGCTGAAAAATGAGACGACAGCCGGTCAATTCCGACATTGTCACTGCATTAACCAGGCATCAAAGAATTACTGTGCCATCATGTCATTGGTAAAAAGCTGTTTTACCAATGAGCCAACACCTCTATATACACAATCGGACTCCCAAAATGTCCAGCTATTACTTTTTAAATACTGATGAAGTGGTGAAGTTTTAGAAAGAATCTTGTTCCATTCATCCCACTAAAAAGGATCTTTTATCAGTATTGTTCAATTGTAAAAATAGATTCTGCCTGCTTTTAAAAGGAGATGCAGCTCTGAAGGAAGGAACCAAGCAATAAAACAAAAAAGAATGCACGAATGACCTTGCTAAACAGACGTCATCACCCACAGGGTTCTGGAGAGCCATTGTTAAACTCAGAGTGTGATGGCTCTGGCAGTCCTGCCTCAGTCGGGACAGGATGTGGAGCGACTGAATGAAGCCCGGGTGCTCTGTAACAGTTCTGTTATGAAATTGAGCGTTTCAATATGGGGGCTTATGGAGACTGATTTGTTCTTTAGCCAGCCTCAAGACCAGTTCTTATTTATTCAGGTAAATGGATAAATGAATTAAAATTAATGAGGTAAATATGAAGCCACTGTGCTTGGTGTGTTCACAGCACTGTGCATTGCTCAAAGAATATAATATATACACAAGTAAGACACCTTATAGCAAAAAATTAAGTTTGAAGGACTGCAATGATTGAGCATGGGTGTTACAGATGTGCTTTCACTGGCCATATTCATTTGTGGTGTTGACGAGACTTATCACCATTGACCTTGTCACAGAGGTGTTACTTGTAATGATTACAGACAGCACAACAGTAAATGACATTGCTTCGCTTCTCCTCCCTTACCAGAATACAGTTGTCATAGTTGAACTTAATGTCAACATATTAACTCAATGTCCTCAATAAAGAATTGATTATCGCGTTGCAAACTGTTTGCAATAGCTGCAATCGCAAGATCATGAAATCATGCACGAATCCATCTTGCCAGGCGTTAAGCTATGTGCTTGTGTTCAAGGTTGTATACCAATCAGCGTCCTATGAGGAGCTACTGGCAGCTTGCGTATGAGATACAGGTATGGTTTAACACTAATGTTCAGTAAGTTGATAGAGGCCAATAAAATATCTAATGTAGCTGCTGTACCTTATCACTTAGAGCAATTAAAAGGTAGATTACCACAACTGTGAAAGTCTCAGTCTAATTATACTGTCTGCCATGGTGCATTTGAACTGCAGACATTATTTAGCTACTTTATTATCTAATTACATTATTTTACTGTGGTTAAAAAGAGCTGCAGTGTGTTTTCAGAGGATTGAATTTACATGACTCCTCAAAGCAGCCCCCTTATTAGATGCACAGTTACATTTATGTTTGATTATAAACTGTGACAAGTTCTTCAAAACAAGCTTGTACTGAGTTTCACAGTCTAGTTTGGTCTAATCTAGACTGTCACATTGGCTATTATCTTATGTAATTATTTTAAACCTGTTACATTAGATATGTATTACAACTTGTATAGCATCCTGCTAGTGTATTATAAGTAAATGATTGAAACAAGTAGTAAATGAAAACAAGTACATTCTTATTTCAAGCATTTAATATTTTAAGTATTTTAAATAAATATACTTATGCTTTTGTAATTTAAGGCCATTACTTTAGACATACTTTACATTAGTCCACCATTTCCCAAAGACAACAAATGACTTTTGATTAACTTCCTACTGTAGAGACAGACACTGGTTTCAGTTTATTTATGGCATGGCAAACAGCTTGCAGAGACTTCTTTAGACTTCCATTACGGTGAATATGTTATTTATTATTATATTTATTCATCATTATATTAAAAAATAATGGCGGGGAGTGTGAAGAACACTGAAAAGTGTGTGGATGGCATCAATTAATGTGTAGCTAAATGGGAGAGATGACTAAAATACTTGGCTAGACTGAGTCCCACAACTTGGCATTAAAAAGATGCACCCCTCACTGAGCTATGAGGTTACCCTTCCTGGGGTTAACAACTGATCAAAGAGCCATGTGTAGTGTTGGTTTTAGTGTTGAAAGCACAGAGAATTATCACTCAACTGTGCAGTTTTTATTTAAAGGAAAATGCAAGCAGCTAAAGCTAGTGGAGACCAAAACAGAACTAAAATGAGAGTGAATACCCGGATATTGCCTGGTGCCGATAAACACTGAGAATCCAAATTAATTTTAATGCTCTGTGTCTGCTTAAAAGGTCAAGGCCAAGAAAAAAAATCAAAATGAAAAATCAATGAAAGAAACAAACAAAGCAAACAAGAACAAACCCAAGCAGGTCAAATGGCATAACTCATAACAGAAATTTTCTTTAAATTATCTGTGTGAGGTCACAGGTGGACCGCATAGATTGAAAACCAAAATGAAAGCATGTTTTAATTATCATGACAAACAGTAAGACATGAGGGGAACATGGCAACAAAACATTTAAAATGTGAAAGAGTTGGAGATGGAAAAAAAATAAAATAAATTTAAACTACGGCACATCTGTGCAGTGAGATGATGGAGCAGTAAAAGCTTTTTCTGGAGTGCGAGAGAGCTTCTGGCCAAATGGAGTGAGCATGTCTGGAGAGGGGGTGCAGATATATTTCTATGTTTCATGTTGTTTGTCAGTCTGTGAGCATGGTGTCCAGAGTGTATTTATTTATCTATGTGTGGGCCTGAAGAAGTAGGTATACTCTTAATATATGCCTCAAATATTTTTTAGAGGGGGCTGTTTAGCAAAGATCACCCAGTGTTAGAATAGGTGATGTAAAGAATATTTGCACTTAATCTCTGCTGCTTGACTTCAGGGAGTATGGATCATTATGAAATTAACATTAGCCACGGAGGAGGTACTGACCTACAGGTGAGACAGCCACATAATTATGCATTTTTAGTAAAGTAGTCTTATTTCATCCACCTATAAAAATGAGACAATTACATTATGTTTCACCTCCAAGGAAAAACAATTCAGCTTGCAGTACTTTAGTAGACCCAATGTTAAAAATAAGTGTACATTAATATACATACATAGGAGCTGTTTAAGTCTCTCAGAGGAGTTGTTTATGATGCATATCAGGAGTCTAGGGACAGTCAAGGACAGAACTGGCCCTCTTTGTCGAGTTTTTCTGTCTTTGACACACTGATTGTTTTATGACCAATGAATGCCAACATACTTTTATGAACAGATGCTGAGTCAAGCCAGTTTTGTTGCTTTAGAAAAGTCTGGGCTGTGATTGTTCTGTAAAAAATTATACTTTGAACTGCAAGGACACTAAGACACAATCAACCCATAAATAGTCTTTCACTGTGAAATGTTTTTGCAAATACATGCTGAAATGACCTTTTTGACATTTCCTTGGGTCACTTTACTCGAATCTATGACTTTTATTCTGTTATCTCAGTGACTTAGACTTAGACTGGGAATAAAAGGACAAATATTTTTAAATGAAATATCACTTTGTATTTCCTCAGCTGTATTGATCCCAAATGGGGATTCAGGTTCAATTGCTTTATGTTAATAAAACTATAAGATATGTAACTGACTTTCACCTTGACTTCATGCATTCAGTGTGAGCTAATGACCATCCTCACCTTTGATTTCACTTTCATCTGACCAGCTGCTATAGTGACAAAGTACATTTGCCTCAGAGGGCTTTACAATCTGTACAGGGGGTGAGTGAGGAAAAACTTGCCCACAAAAAACCCTTTAACAGGAAATAAAAGGTGGAAGAAACCTCAGGAAGAGCCACAGAGGAGGGATCCCTCTCCCGGGACGGACAGACGTGCAATGGATGTGACTTGCACAGAACAAATCAACACATACATATTGTACAATTACAATAAATTATAAAATGACAATGAATTACAATGAATGATAAAATGATTACAGTAGCAGTGGAACCTGTGATAGAGATAGAGAGACACAGATGCACAGCGGCAGCAAATCATCAACTAATTATAAACTGTAATGGAGATATGGTAGCATTAATGACAGTAGTAATATGTGTACACCGCTTACTTCAAGTGATTGAACCGTTCTCTCTTCTGCGTGTGAGCCATCATTATGAGTACTTATTGTCGATGTTCTTTACTTTTTATAGTAAAGATGAATCATTGAACACATTGAGCTCAAGGTGTTAGGTCACTGGAGAGGCAATCCTCAGGCCGATGAGGGAGAATAAAATCACTCTGTCAGGTTAAGTGTGGACAGGTTGTTACAGGTTTTGCTAATAGAGTGTTTGATGTGTGAAATTCTCTAACATCAAGTCAGGTCTTTTTGATTTTTTTTAAACTTCTACATTGATTTATTCTACAGTATACGCACACATTATCTGTATGCCATGCACAAAGCTCTATACTTTGTCATCAGGCGATAACTGAATTATCTCCAGGTCTTTGAGATGTGGTTGAAGTGAGTAAATATAAATTTGATACAATGTTTAGGCTCCTGGAATGGCAGTGTTAAACTGTGCGCCAGTCCCATGGAAGACCTGGAAACGGCGCTGCCACTCAGCTTTGCTTCCAATCTTTCCTCGTGGCCACTCGCAGTATTGAAGCATTTTCTCTGTAGACCACGTTTATAAAAGAGTTGACAGGACACTTCAAACTGCAAAAAAAGCTAATAATGATTTTTGATGTCAGAAACTTTTGATCCGTGGAGGCTTTATGTGTCTTTCCTTGAGTTGAGAAAAGCAATTAAAAAATCTGTGATGGTATCACAATGTAATGTCTATGGGATGAGTGGGAAACACTACTGCATATAACCTGAAAAGGAAACTTACTACAAGGTGAGCAATTCTTATCGGACTGAATAATCGCCATCTTTGAATCCTATTCTAATAATACATCCACGTCTGTCCACTACTTGGGTCCAGACTGAACTATCTCAACAACATTTGGATAGATTGTCATTACATTTTGTACAGACTTAATGCATCGGTTTTGCTTTACTTTCCACTTTACTGTTGTTCAGGGTCACATTAGTTCTTGTCTTTTGAGCTGCATGTTTCAGGTATATATTCTTTGCTTAAGTCAGATCCCCTGTTCTAATTTCCGAGATAAATCAGAACAACGTCAAAACAATAATAATCATTCAGTTCTATTTTTATAAATATCCCATAGTTACTATTGTAATTGAACAAATTATGGGAGCTAATGGAAATACGATTAACCTAACCATTCAGTTGAATGATAACCAGACTCCTTCGTATGATTAAGGCCACCGTGTGCCGCACAGTTCCGTTAATAAACACATATTTGTTTGCGCCAGAGTGTTCGGAATTCATTTTTATCAATCGTGTTCAGTCTCAGAGGTACAGTGAACAGATGGACATTATAGAAAATATATGGCACATTTATTTCCACTGAGGATTTGAACCTACACAGCTTTTTGTTCACCACACTGGCACTGCACTGTCCATCAGCAACTAATTGACTAAAGACGGCCACTACAGTTATCAGAACAGAGGTATGGCACTTAGCAGGAAGGCACACATCTTCTCCTGTCTTTTGGCAGCACATGCATGCTCAAACCTACACACATCTTACATCATACACACAAAAGCACACATACACACAGCACCATGAACGGGGAAGATGACATCATCAATTTCAAATCCATTTAATTATCCTCTTCTGTTTCAAGTGTTCTTCCCATTCTGTCTTGTGTGCATTATATAAGTGAGCACAAATGGTATGTTGTTGACTTGGTAGCTCTGTGAGTGACTGACAACTAATCTTTCCACCAGCAATCTCTTTCCATGGATGCACATGAATCCAGCAAAGAGGCTGGGCAATCTGAATGATACGATTTTGTTTCACTTTTTAAAAGACCAGAAAAAAACCCCAACAATACCTGTGCTCTCAGGGATTTGTCACTACCGTGTGCCTGGGGCAGTAGCGAAATTGGCTTTTGGATGAGTCTGAACATTTATACCATTGTTGGAGAGAAATAACCACTTCCGTGTCTTTTCTATTGCAATTTCAGTGTGAGATAGATAAGTCACTGAAATTGAACAGCCATCAACGAAGTCACGTCCTCACTGCACATCTATCAGAGACTCAAGTTGTCTTGTGTTTCACATTAATAGTCAACTGTAGCCAATTGTGGTGATGAAACCGGTGGAATCAGATGGGCTTAGATAAGATAAGAGAGGTTGGTCTATGAAAAACAAGATGAAAATGTGATTATTTAAAGGAAATGTGTGTGGTCGAGTGCATGTACTGTAATTTCACCCCATTTACAGTGAATTACAGTGTCTCCAATCAGGGACAAAAATGGGTAAACAAATGAAGCTGTTTCTCCGCATTGCCTATCTGACGCCATATATCTCGTGCCTCTCTTGATGTTTTCACGTAACTGTGTGAATTGAGAGTTTATTTCAACCAAACCAGCATTGGTGCTTGCTGGTATACTGAAAATGTTGGTGAGTTTTGTCTGTTGAGTTTGAGTTAAGTATTTTGATATAAAATTTTAGGTAAAATGAATTCATTGTTTTTGTCAATGAAGTCTGTTGGCTTTCAACACAATGATTTAAGAGGATCTTAGCCTTTCACAACACTGTATTTCTGAAGGGTTCACTCCCATTATGTTCCTTTACTATTCCCAATCTGAGCCTGTCAGTGGCAAAGACAAACATTTCGGGTGGGAATACTTCATAGGTGTGTAAGTAAGAGTAAGAATTACACTGTAGCTGCCTGGTGGAGCTCTCTCACTCAATACTGGACCAACAAAGCTGCTTGTCCCGTTTAGTCACTTGGACACAAAAACACAGGGTTCAGACTGAAAAATTCCTTCAAGGGTAAAGTTTGGGGATAGGCAGGTAGCACTTTAAGGAGTCAATTAAATGCCCTCACAATAACAGTAGTACACAAGTGTGTATTGTGTAACTGAAAATATTCATATGTAGCACATGAGTGTTGCTAAAGATGAACATGCAGGGAAGAGGGAATAAGATGCAATCTCTTGCATTGAGAGTTGTGGTGTCTGAATCGATCTTGGCTTTTAAGACAGAGGCTGTGATACTTGAGGGAGGAGGTAAGGCAGGTAGGTAGATGGGCAGGTGGGTGTGAAGGAGGGAACCAGGAGTCACAGTCACCAAGCATTTCTAAGCAACTGACCTGCTCGGAGAGCTGCTTGCCTCTGAGGAAGAAGCCCAGCAGGCAGCCAATGACCACGGCCAATACAGACAGGATGAGCAGTCCGTTCTGCTTGCAGACATTCTTCACCCGCCCCCACACTTCTTCCAGAGCCACCGCCATCCTCCTCCACCACCTCCTCCTCCGGCTTGTTCTGGTCCTGACTGCAACTTTGCAATTCTCCCCAGAGAAAACCACCAGAGCAAGCCTCCCCCTTTTACCCACTTATTCAGCCATATAGAGGCAACACAGAGCCAACAGCCACCACCACACTGGAAAATATAGTAGAGTGTGGACGCAGCAGGTGGGGCGGGTTAAATGGAGGCAGGCTGATGAAGGAGAAGGTGGGATTGAGAGAAATGATACAAAGACAAGTTAAAGAAATAAAAAAGTTGAGATTTGGTTAACAGAGGGGTGTGAAAAGCAAAATTTAAGAGGTAGTCGTCCAAAAATAAAGCACTTCAGGAGTTTCTCTGATCCTCCTCCGAGCTGCTTCCTTGGTTATTCCACATGAGACTAAGAGCATCACACACACATTATCTGTCTATCTGCATCTGTCTCTCTCTGTCAGTCACCTCCCTCTCTGCCAAATAGTTTCCTCCTGGTGGCCAACAGGGGGCTCTGCGACAGCTGGTGGTATTGTCATCAGGGTTAATACTACGATCCTATTAGGCTGTGCTGCACGACTCAGATCTAAGGCTGGATTAGAGAGCTCTTTGAACAATTGGACAGCGGATTGTTCCAGATCACAAAAAAAGAAAAAAAAAAAATTGCACAACAAGCGACATGAGGTAAAAACCAGAGCAAAACAAAAGCAGGACCTCACGATCCTGGTGACCTCACCAACTCTTCATGTTTCACAGACAAACAGTACACATGATTGAGCGTGATAATGACGGCCGTGAAGGTACATGTGTACACACAGAAATCAGCACACAAACACACCCACACGCAGTCTGTGTTCTCAGATGAGTTTCACTAATCAGATGCAAACACATGACAGATACTGCATTTATATATCTTAAACACAAAACCAAGGGTCATTGATGTTTATTAAAGCTTTTATACATTGTTTGGGCAGTAGTCTAGTATCTGGGTGAAATTTTATCTGGATGTCACAGAGGATTCGGACGCACTGTGTGCTTTTCTGGGAAAAATGGTTCTAGTACAGTTTGTACAGTATAATTAAGTACAGGTATTAGCAGTTGCAAGTCGATGAGCAATTTCCTTACCCTTCTTTATATAAAGGCTCTGTATTCAATTTCGTCTGACATCATTTGACAGCTAAAGAGGCAAGTTGGTTGTGCACACAGCACATACTGTACAGAACATGTTCTTGCATAGTCTGGCTAAATTAGAATACTGAACAATGTAGCCACTATCATACAAACTGTTAATAATGGCCTGTTTTCTGAAGATACACCAGGGGCGCAGGCAAAATGTAGGCCCTCACCTAGAAAACAAAAATGTGTACAAAAACCAAGACCAACAAAATAAGCTTTGAGAAACTTGGTGATGGTATGGACCCAAACAGCAGATATTTTACAGTAATTTCAAAAAGAAGTCAAAAACAAAACCTGTAAAACCTTTGGTTTCCATTCATATCCTTGGATATCACCTCCCACTGTCTATGAAAATGGAAATAATACGTTATTGAATCTGCTCTGTAGTCCTGCAGACAGTAAGACGATGAACGTGCTGTGTTCAGTTGTCTGAACCTGACAACCACAATTACACTATGTGACCATATCAGCAATTCACTGACAGAAAGGATATTTTCTATTCTGGTGGAATTATCCGATTTGATTTCTTTGTGGTTTATATCTTTGAAGTTTCAAATAATCATTTCCCTTTGAAATTAAAAAATGTTTTTCTGTCTTCCGTCACTAGGAAATGCCTCTTTTGAGTTCTAAGATCTTTTTTGTTGCCTTTATCTTACAAATAATTTTTCTTCTCCAAAATAAAACAAATTAGATAAACACTGTTATGCCCCAGTCTAGGGGTGCCTGGAGCATAACTAGAAAGGGCCCCATCTTCCCCCGAGTCCCAAGTAGCCACATACAACAAGTTTTAGATTTTGAATGAAAAGAAAATCAAATCAATTTTATTTGTATAGCCCAAAGTCACAAAGTACATTTGCCTCTGAGGGCTTTACAATCTGTACAGGGAGTGACACCCTCTGTCCTTAGACCCTCGGTTCGAGTGAGGAAAAACTTGCCCACAAAAAACCTTTAACAGGGAAAAAATGTGGAAGAAACCTCAGGAAGAGCCACAGAGGAGGGATCCCTCTCCCAGGACGGACAGACGTGCAATGGATGTCACGTGTACAGGACAAATCAACACAAACATATTGTACAATTACAATGACTGACAAAATGACAATGGATCACAATAAATGATAAAATGACCACAGTAGCAGATATGGTAGTGAGAATGACAGTAATAATATGTAGTGGACGTCGTGCAGGATCACATGATTTATTCACAAAACTCACAGAGATCAAACAACTATAACTAAGGTATTAGCTTTAAGGTGGACCAAGGCCAAACAACAACCAAAACAATTCTATCCGGAAAATGAATCACTTAGCTCAGAAAACAAATAACAATGGACTTACCTCCCTAACTAACAAAACAGGAGAAAACAAGATCGACTCAAAATGGCAGTCAAGCCCTACTATTCAAACAAAAACTACCTCCAATATAGAACAAAGGACTTCACAAAAGGTGGTGTGGCTGGTGGGGAGAGGATGAGGAAATGCTGGTTGCCCACAAGGCAGCCGCCATCTTGGCTCCTTATATTTCAGGTGGTTCCCAGCTGCAGCCAATCACAGGCTAGGGCCTGGAATCACTCCACCAATTATCTCTTGGGGATGGCACATCCCTATTTACATGTGAAACTGCCAACAAAAAAACACAGGGCACACAAGCAAACACACAGCAGACTACAAAAATATGACCACAGTCATAACAACATAAACACACATAATCACATTGGAATGTACAATTTATTTATTTTTTTAATCGTTTCAAAGAAGTTTTACTAACTCCATGCATGACTTCACAAAGATTGCTTGACTTAACACGATGCTGTCTACCTTAAAGCCTGTGAAAATGTATACATCATATCAAAGTTGAGCGTCATCCATAACATCCTGAGATCAAAGAACAGCCCATTTGGCTGTTTAAATAATTTCCCAAGACTGTGTAGAGGTGACAGATCATGTTTTGATTGACATCTCCCTCAGAAATTCTGACAGGAAGATAAGCGGTGGCAGAGGCAGCAGCAAAACATATTTGAATCTATCTGAATTACACCTGAAGCTTTCATGAAGGTTCAATAATGACTACAGATAGCTCTGGCTTATGACTGATTAAAATATCTATTGATTTGTTTGTAGTTGTTAGTTAAAACTTTTTTAACATGCTTATTGAGCCTAACTGCTTGTATGCTTAAAATGTTTTGTTGTCATGCTCATTTTTGTATTCTTAGTATTTGTACTTTTCAGTCCACAGAGAAGGTCACCTCAGTATAACAAAGTGCTATATTTATCTGCAGCACTGACTTGGAGATTGGGGTGGGTGGTGACTGTACAGAATGCACATTTGGTTTACAGGTTTAAAAATCATGGTTTTGGTTATGAGTAATAAATATGTTGACTTACCATAGACCTTTTGTGTATTAAACTAAGATAATCTTTCCCGAACATGTGCTGCCAGTGCTTAACGGTAACCATAAAAGAAGTTTAAGGATCCTTTAGTCGCTATAAGCAAATATTGTATATCAAGACCAGATATTCTGGAGAAAAAACACATAGTATGTCATCATTATGTTAATAGAATACATAATATTAGTTGGCATTAATAGCTGAATAGATGTACAAATACATGTTCATTAGGGGCTTGTTGCTGTCCAGCACAGTGATGACAAAAAATAGAAAGCTGTCTATTAGAGCACATAGAGGCAAAACAGGAAGCACAGAAAGAGGGGAATGGAAGGTAAATAACGTAAAAAGGAAAGAGGAAGAAAGGTGTCAGGAGATCAATAAAAAAAAAAACAAAGTATCATTTCAAAGGTCATTTCAATTATAAGGAGAAGAATGAAAAAGCAGTCTTTCAATGTGAGCAACAGAAGGCCGACGTGAGACCTCCATCACCTTGATTACATCAAAGTCTTGCACAATACAAAGATCTTATTCCTTTTCCATTAATTCACAACATAATTCAGTTGATGGGTTCAGTTCTTGACATTGTTACGAAATATGCTTTGTTAATGTCTCTCACACTCGACCATAGACTCTGAAAAGGTGGTTATGCTAGACATGCAAAGTAGAAGAAAAGAAGAGCTATTAGGCTGAGCTACTTTAGTATTAGAATAGGTCTGTGTTCCTTCTAATGATATTCCATGTAAGGTCAATGAAGTACCCTGGAAAGATTTTTGCTGTTATGAGGCAAACATGTTGGATTTCAAGCAGACCAGTGGAAATCTATACTTTGGTCCAATGAGTCCAAATTTAATATTTTTAGTTCCAACCACTGTGTCTTGTTGAGACCGTGAATGGATGGTATCTGCATGTGTGGTTCCCACTATGTGGAGGAGGTGGGGTGGGGGGCTACTAACATTCTGCAGCAACATCCTATCTGGCTTACACTTATTAGGGCCATCATTTGTTTTTTACCAGGACAATGACCAACAACACACCCTCTAGGCTATGTAAGACCTTATTCAGACCAAATAATTCATTCAATCATTTATTCAACCAAAATGCAGGTTTTTCCCTATTGAATGGTGGTAACACGTAAGAATGTATATGTAAACCACAGTTGTTCAGACAAATCAGCATCCCATGATAAATTACTGGCAGCTATGGCATAAACTATGGTGTGGTTTAACACTAGGTGTATGTGACGCTGTGTGAGAAGTGAATGTTTGTTCAATAACAACAATTGTGGCTGCTAAAGTGGTTAGAATAGATGCTGCTAGCAGCATTTAAATCAAAGAAGGGGAGTATGTCAACCTTGAAACGAGAAGGTAAACAATCATCCAATCATCAAACATGCCAAGGATTTTTACTAACTAATTTCAATGATAACTTCCCATGTGGTTCTGTGTAACATACCATCTGAGGTAGGTTAACACCAATACCAATGGAAGTGTTACTTCCCTATATCACCTCAGACATCTGAGGTTTTTTTCAAAACTGCTGCAGTGCAAAACATCTTAATGCATAGCTTATGATATGGTATGGCAAGAGATCCTCCCTGGACAGGATAGCCCTGCAGAGGATTGTGCGATCGGCTGACCGCACTACTGCACTCTGCTCCGTGCAGAGCCTTTCCAACAGGAGATGTGTAAGTGAAGCTTGGGGGATAAAAAGGGATCCCCACCACATCTGCTCGACACATTGAGTAAGTGTTTCCTCCCACAGGCTATCAGCCTCAAGGACAATACAATATAAGGACATTGATCTATGAATATATTATACTATATCTGCACTGTTGTCACTGAATATATTTTTTACTTTACGTTTGGTTTGTTTAGAGCGTACCTTTTGTAATTTCTTGTATTTGTCTCTTGAATCTTGAAAAAACAATTCTTCATTTAATTTTGGCTTTTTATTTGGTTGTGGTTGCTAAAGCCTGGTTACAGCTGGTTTGCGAGTATCTGGAGTCCAAATCATCAAAATTAAACAATCCATAGAAAGCAGCCTAACAAGTACTAGCAAGATTCACTTTTTAATTAGCTAAACAATGTAACAGTTTGCCCGTCGACACTGTGTTCTTTCAAAACCAAACTAAAGACCTTCCTTTTCACTTAAGTTTTTATTAAATGAACATACCATGTTTGTACAGTATGCCTGTTTTTATTCGTGAATGTATATGTGTTTTTATATGCATGTTTATATGCACATTTTTTTGCATATATTGAGTTTGCATGTTCTCCCACATCTGCCTGGATTCTTTCCAGGTGCTATGGCTTCCTCCCACAGTCCAAAGGTACACCACAGGCTAATTGGCGACTCTAAATTGCTGGTAGGTGTGACAATGAGTGTGAATACTTTATTTTCTCTTTGCAAATCCTGTGGTGTCTTATTCTCGCTCAATGAAACTGGAATTGCCCCCCCCCCCCCCGGCGACCATAATGAGGATCAGTGGTTCTGGATGGATGGGTGGATGGATGAATGGATGGGTGGATGGATGGATGGATGGATGGCCAGAAATGTCATCTAGGTGTAAACTAATGTTTTCAGTGCTCAAACATTAGACGACAGAAATAAAGCACCGCATATCAGACAGTGCTCATTGCATTGATTGTTGTTGTGCAGCACGCGGCGTGCACAGAAGTGGTCGGCGTTAAATAGAACAGTGATGAAGGACGCTTATTGGTGATTCTCTGCTGGCTGAGAGATGGATGAGAAGGGAAGGTAGAGGAAGAAGGAGGGATGAGGGGGATGAAGAGTGATGAAAAAGGTCGGGAGTGTGTCATGCTGCTGTGATCATTTGACTCCTCCATCGATGTGAACATGTGATGTGCGAGCAATTGACTGCTGAGTTTCTTCACTCTCTTCAGTCTTGTCTATTTCTGTTTTTACATTATTCTTCTCTGTGAAGCACTTCGGGCTGCATGCCTGCATGAAAGGTGTTTGTGATTTAATTCTGTGCATTTCTGTTTATGTCTGTGTGAGTGTTGTGATTTAATTCTGTGCATTTCTGTTTATGTCTGTGTGAGTGTGTGAATTTATTTATGTATTCTAACCCTGACATCCCTCCACAATCCCCCCACCACCATGAAATAATCCCCTTTCTTCTGCCAATTTTTCCCCTGTTGCTGGATTGGACTGGCAGAGATAATCTGGGATTAGAGAGAGCAGTCAGGCATGTTGTGCTCCTCATTCATTTAGACGGGGCAGACATGTCCATCATC
Source organism: Larimichthys crocea (assembly GCF_000972845.2). Classification (NCBI taxonomy): domain Eukaryota; kingdom Metazoa; phylum Chordata; class Actinopteri; family Sciaenidae; genus Larimichthys; species Larimichthys crocea. Next base: position 19,131,476 of record NC_040022.1, read on the forward strand.
CGCAGGTCATCTGCTGTAGGCCTCAACATATTCCATTGCATATCACCTGAGGGCAACATTGAGCAGATTTGGGCACTTTGCATGCTAAACTGAGAGTGAGAATAAATGTGCTGGGCTGTGGTGGCCCAGCTAATCACGTCCTCGTCAACATAAGACATAACACAAGACATACTCCAATGAGATGAATTACACTGATCGTCAACCCTTTACTCTCTCTCTAGCAATTTCCAATGCATTTTCAAGTACGTGCATTATTCCATCATTGTACAATGTTCCTGTAACAAAATGTCTGTGTATTTTATGATATATTGTCTCAGGACGCAGGAATGATGAAGCTCTTTGACTTACTCTGCTCCTTTTCTTGTTTTTTCCTCATAAATCTAGCAACAGGACTCTTGTTATCCATCTTTTCATTCTGACACTTGTTCTTGCTTTTTGTAGCTCTCTGCATGTGTTAAGAGACACACAGGCAAACGAGGATGAGGATAAAATTGTTAGGAATTGTCATTGGGGGGAAGTAATTTTTTTTAACTTAATTATATTGCAGCCTTTGGGAATTGGAAATGTTTGTAGGTCGATGCTCATCACTAAGAATTTGAGTGATCCGTTTCCTCTTTAAGACGAGGATTCACAATCAAAGGTCAGTCTCAGATGAGCAGTCTCCTCACACCAGAGGCGTTCCCCTGTGCCTTGTTACTGTACTGGAGCTCGTGATCCTGGAGCCAAGGGGTCTCATTAAACATCAATATGTGCATTAATTTAACTATCATTGGCCAAGTACCTCATACAGAGGAGTTATGCAAATCTTTCACCTGGATGCTTAACATCAATGCAAGCAAAAGAGGTCATGTAAAGAAATGGATGGACTGTTGTTATTTCAGATTTAAGGAGATTGACGTAGGTTTATGCTCAGTCAATTCCAGGTCTAAATCATTTGAAATAGATAAATTACTTAAAAATTCTACATCAAGTTTTCATTTCATCCACATTTTATTTTCTGCCTACCGGCATCACCCGACTCTGCAGCTTCTCTCAGCTGTGAAAGTGCAAGTTTAATTGAATTACATAGTAACCAAAGTAAATACTGGACCTATTTTTTATTTATTTATTTATTTTCACAAATCACTAATCTTCCAAACATTCTGACACTAAAATTTTCAACAGACAAATCAGGAAAAAATATATATTTCTCAAGTCTTAGCAGCAACAATGACGCAGCTATTTGTTCTCTCTGTTGCAGTAGCAATGCTAATATGATCTTTAAATGATTATAAATTCTGACATTTACTTGTAAGCTGACTTACCTCTGCCAATAACGTCAGACACTTCCAAAGGAGGTAGGAGGATTTGAGCCACAGCAGCCCATGAGTCATCATTTTTGTTGTGTCCCCTGGCAACATCTGCTATATACTATACCACACTATTTATACCAACATTTAAAAAGGACAATAGTTACATGAAGTGCTTGTTGTGCCTCTTTCTAATCCACATAATTTCAGTAACTCATAGATGACATCAATCCACATCGTTTTAACGTTGTACAGGCAACTTATATGAACTCTACTTTCAAGCCAAACATACTTACTTTTGTGTTGTTTTTAGGCCTATTGCTTCTAGTGCTGCCTACATAAAGTTGACATTGACAAACTCATGCAAACCTAAAACAAGCACAGCTCTTGCACTGCATGTAGATCATTCTACCAGATGTGGCTCAAATGCTAAACACTAAATTTTGAACTATATAGACCTATATTTTCTTGTATAAATCGTCGCAGGTGCATACGTGAGAGGTGGACACCCACAACTGCTTCAATTTCACTTTTGTAGCCTTTGAATTCTGTCTCTTCACTGCAGCTGCTCACAACAACAAATTAATATTCATCTCTACAGAGAGCCTCTTCTGATGTTTTTAGTTTGACATCCACTGAAATGAACTGTTTTGAGCATAATCATCAGTTGATCAATAATAACTGAATCTTTTTTTTAAATAGAATCATCTGCAATAACAAAGATTATTATGGAGGCATATTTCTTGGAATCAAAACAGATGCACACATGTGACTGGTTCTTTCCCAGACCCATACTGAGAGCCCAAAAGCTGCCAGTGGACATTATCTGTTTGTGCTACTCTTCTTGTACTTTTGAGCCAGTGATCTACTTTTTACTTTGTTACATTTATCATCTATACCTTTGCTTCCAGCAACAATCTCTGGCCACACCTGGCTGTATGATTTATACCAAAATGTGAAAAAGAAAGCAGTTACATGAAGTGGTCGCTGTGCCTGAGCTTTTTAAAACCTCCTCTTCTAACCTCCTCAAGTACACTCAAGTAAACCAGCAAACATTTTAATGTCGATCAGACTTTCTATCCAGGAGGTCGAGTAGTCTAGTGGAGGGTTTTTTCTGACATCAGTCTTTCAACCTATATTGTTTCAATTGCCCATAGACGTCATTAATCCATGTTGTATGGACTACATTATGAAATGACACTAAATTAAGTCATGTTGTGACTCCTGTGATGTCTATTGGACTTTGTAGTTTGAATGAATGTTTGCTGGTCTTTTGGATTTAGTCCCCCCAGCTGTTTTGGTTTAGCCTCAGTGCTATCATCAATCTTGTTTCCAGACACAACAGACAACTATTTCAAACAGAAAAGCTATAAAAACACACTGCACGCTATCTGTCCTGCACCAAACCACAGACAGACAAAGACAAAGTGATACCACTAACCATAGTGGAGCACAGCAGCAAAAGGGCCTGATATTTCCCTTAGGAGCTGATGGAGTCCAGAACAGAGCTACTTTGCCAGACCAACTTTATAAGGTGATAATATGTAAATGTTGCTTGTCTCCAAGACCAAAATCAATTAAATATATTGATATAAAAGAAATAGTTCAACTTGTTATATGTCCCCAAATTGGAGATTAATGTGGTTATATAAACATACCTAGAGTACATACACACTCCAATTAGCCACTGAGCCTCAGAAACTGTACACATTATTCAGGCAACGCTGACATTGTTTTTCACTCATTCATTATTCATTATTAGTTTAGTAGTAAGGCAAGTAAGGACAGTAGATAGTAGGGGAGTAAGGATAGTAAGGTATGCTACATTTTAAGGACAGGACAGTTGTGTTTTGAATACCAAACCAAGAGACAACCTCCATCTCTGTGGCTGTGAAGTGAAGACAATGAAGTGCTTTGAAGGGGCACTTAAAGCTGGCTATAAAACAAGGCAATCTAGACACAATATTAAAATGTCCACAAATTTGCAGCATGACCCATGATAAGAACAGTTTTAATCTCTAGAGCTTATTTCCATTAACATTAGCATCCAAGCTTATTATAAATTACCGTACATCGTGATGTGAATGCTATACTGATAAATACAGTACGTGATACGTGAACAGGAATGCATTAATGCGCTAATGTCATAGACAGTAAAAAATACAGATGTAGCATCCGTGACGTCACCTACAGGTTTTTGAAGAGCTATAGGGAAACTTAGAGTGTGTTGGCTCTGGCTGCCACCATCTTGGCAGTCCTGCCTCTGCAGCCTCCCAGCTAATCTAAAAATCGGCAAAGACGTAGACCAGTAAACTTCAGGTGGGCTGAATGATACCTGGGTGCTCAAACAAGCCATCTGTGATGGTAACCATCCGTCAATCAAATCATGCTGTTAATTATGCATAACTTTAAGCCTTTAATAATTTATAATGTTTATTTCTGCTGTGAAATTGTACATTTTAATATGGAGACTGACATGTTCTGTAGCCAGCCTCAAGTGGACTTTTGACAGTTTTTGGCACTTCTGCATTTATTTCGCTTTACAGCCACAGAGGCTGCTGGCTTGGTTACGATACTATTTTTAATTGAATTTGAGTAGGATATAATATACACAAAATTATTACATAACCAGACTGCCTCGCATGTTTTTTTTAATACTAACAGTCTCTTAAAAATATTGTGTGTTCAAGGTTTTTCCCAAGAGTGAGTCTTCTAGAGGATAAAGGGAGGTGTTATAGTAGTGACAGAGCTGTCATTCAAACCTGGCAGATATTTATTTGAGCAGAGTGAAGCATCTTACAACCGGTTTGTTTTTATTTTAGTTCCCATGAAACAGAAAGGGTTGTTTTGATCAAAACAGGTTGAACAGTGAGGGAGATGTCACTCAAAGAATCCTGGGAAGAGATGTAATTGGTGAAATGTGACAGTGTCAGTGTGGCTGTACCAGGGCTGAAGCTTTAAAGTGTATGGGCATTTGTTCATTCTCATAATATAATGCTTAGAAATACGTAAAGTAATGATTGTAAATAACCACGGTATTACATTTCCTACTATAGAGCGTGTAGTAGGTAATTGGACGTTTAAATAGCGTTGGATTGCTGCTAATATGCTGTGATTGCTGAGTGACTGTACTCACATTTGCATCAAATTATCACCATGCAGCTTTTCTCTGTTTTCACAATGAAAGATATGCTGCAGGTTCAGAGTGTATGCATACATTTCACTATCCATGGTCCTGTGCCGTAATCCACAGTCCTGTAATTATCACAGTGTCAGCACCTCTGCATCATAAAATATATCCAGAAAAGAATGTAATCAACAGATGCTGTGTCCACCCACTGTATTTCTACTGTACTGTACTGGAGGTTGCACTGTACTGTTTAGACTCCCACTGAATTGAAATGAGTTCATTTCAACAATATGTTCAAACTTGAATCCATGATCACTCATCCTTTCAGATGGAGAGATGATTCCAGGGAATAAAAAATGATGAGCTGGTGCACACTCACAGGGTGTTATCATGCTCTCTCTACAGCCTAGTGTCCGTGGCTGATGCACAATTTGACCGCAAAATGAAGTAACACATTTTATTATGAACAAATAAGCTTATAGTGTAGTGCGTGTCTTTTGTGTGGGTATCGGTGTGTGTAGGGGAGAGAGACAGAGCTCCAGGTTTCTTCAGACTCCAAGAGTTCCCCCTGCATCTCTTTCACTTTGTCATTAGCTCGGAAACAGCTGATGGAGAAACACTGTGCCACTGGTCCAACAGCGCAGCGCACTCACCTCAATGAGGAGGCAGAGACCTGTTTCTCCTTCTCTTTAAGATAACAAGTTTCTCTTCTTTCTTTCTTTCTTTCTTTCTTTCTTTCTTTCTTTCTTTCTTTTTTTTCCCTGGCTGCAGCATGAGCGCTGAATGCAGCAGTTATTACAGCGCTGACGGGGTGTCTGTGGACGGATTCTCCTGCCCCAAACCGGGAAATGCCGTCCTCGCTGTCTACTGCTGCGGATTTAATGATTTTAAGTATTGCTGTGATGATCCCAACAGTTTTTTCCCGTATGAGTACGGATACATGTGGTGGCTGAGGTAAGGGCAGTTTTCCATGTGGTTAAAAGTATTTTTTTTTTAATTTCCATTTTTTATTCTTTCATCACTAATATTTCCTAAAGATTCTGAAGATATTTGATCAATAAGTAGCTTGTTTTGTTCAACATTTTAAACTATTTTAATGAACTAAAATCCTTTAGAAAGTTGGGGGTTTTTTTATCTGTTGCTGGAGTCCTTTGTACTTATCCATTGACTAATTCACTGAGCTGGATCATTGTATTGACTCAGTTAGTTAGTTCTGTTTATTTTATTTTATTTCATTCCATTCCATTCCATTTCCTCTCCTCTCCTCTCCTCTCAGTATCGGCGCTCTGGTTGGTCTGTCCATTGCAGCAGTGGTCCTCCTTGCCTTCCTCATCACAGTATGTGTCCTCTGCTACCTCTTCATCGCCACCAAACCCAGTTGCCTTGACAACGGCCTACCCCTCAGAGCACCAGGTAAATGTGTGTGTGAATATTGTACTATACAATGATAACAGGATATCGTTTCATTCTGATGGGGGTTTTTTTTCTGGAAGAATTCAATTCAGAGGAAATCCCTGCAATCAGCAGCACCTTCAGGTTTTTAATCCACTTCTGTTTGTTTGCTTTTCAGCAGGAGATCCCAGGGAGGGATCCAGTCGCACCGGTCCACAGGGATTCAGAAAACACTTCATGAGCAGGAAGTTGGACTGTGATAACCAACCGCCAGCTCCTGAGCTCTTGTTTCAAAGGTGTTTCACAGCTAACGTCACCAGCGTGAAAGTGGAAAGTCCCTCGTAGTCCTTTGGAAGACCTCTATTTCAAAAGTGGGACCAGCAGCGCAGAGATCAAGAAAGCCTGTGAATCTTGAAGCAGCTGCCAGAGGACTGCTATGAACAGATATCTGCATATGATAGAGAAACTGTAGACAAAGGGCCAAGATCTTGGCAAGTCACATTTGATTTGGCTCAAACTAACAGACCATTTGGAGAACAAAAGAGGAAGAACGCATCGGCTGAAATGCAATCACGGAATCATCTGTCGCCTGACAATTTTGCTTTTTATTAGCTTTTTAAAAAGTTATCTACATTTAAAGATTCTGCAGAAATCTGTTTACAGAGATTATCAGAATGTGTATTTCTGACCATTTTTGCGTATAAGGTTGCTAATCAGACTGCCTTGGCCTGGGTATCTGCTTTCTGGATACATTGAAAACCCAGAAACATTGACCTTTGCCCCCAGAGGCTAAATCGTCATTAGACGATAGCAGATGGGTAGCTGACACACAATGAAGGCTTGATGAATGAATGAATGCATGAATGAATTTCATCATGCACTAAATTTCTCTCTGTCTCATGACTGTTTTAGCACATCTGCCACCTTTTACTCAGGGACTGAAGGATTTGTGGGAAGGATCTACAGTCAGATGAAACTTTTCTCAACAGAAAAATGGTTATTCATTCAAATGCTTAAAATGATCTATGTTTATGTTTTGTAATCATGCCAGTACTGATTTGACCGAGATCTGTGTCCCATTAACAGTCAAAGCTGCTTTTCTTTAAAGGTCCAGGGTGTACAGAATATAGCAAAAATGGAATATAATATGCATAATTATGTTTTAATTAATGTATGCTCACCTGAAAATAAGAATCATTATGTCTTTCTTACCTAAGAATGAGCCTTTTATATCTACAGATGCCTAAGAGGTCCTCTGAACTGCCATGTGTCCAAAGTAGCCTGCAATGGACAAACCAAACACTGGCTCTAAATACAGTCATTCGCATCTTTTGCACGTTTCACAGCCACTGTAGTTTCTCATTCACAATAAGAAGGAAAGGGTGAGGTGAGGGGGTAACCATCACCATCAATCCATCAATCTGGTTCTTTACCTATAACCATGTTTCTCTCAATGTAACCAATTTTGTTCAGAGACATTTCTGCCATTTTTGTCTTTAAATTGATAGACAACATTTAAGATAGAACACTGGGAACTGACATTCAAATGTATCCAGTGATGCAGAGGGTGTGCCAATGCAGGGGGCTTTGGCGAAACAAAATGCTGGGTTGTCCAGCAAAAAAGTTGATCCTGGCTCAGCCTTTTCGGCAAAGCACTGGAGTAGCACAACTGTTTACCTCAGTTGTGCTGATGAAAGTTCATATATTTGCTGCTGTTTTCATTTCTAAGTAAAATTCAGCCTCAGAGTATTTTCAACAGCAGTGCAGTGTTTGCTTCATTGATAGCATTTCAAAGCTCATCTCAGCAATCCCCCACCAAGGTGGCCTCTTGCATTGTTTTAACGCATGTCTGTATTTGATCTGAGCACCTGCTGAACCATTGAAGTCATAGGGGTCAATGGTTAAGTCAATAGCTTTCGTGTGTGATACACAGGCAGCTTCTGAGAGACGGGTACTGTTGAAACTGTAGCTTTCAGTACTTTTCTGAGGTTATTCAGTGTTACATTGTGGTCCAGGTGAAGGTGAAAACAAGTTTATTAAGTGTTGAAAAGACCATTTCATGCACCGTCTTTGCCAGAAACCTTCTACAAAGCTGCAATCAGTGTGTATATTGAATATGAAGTTTCAGTCTGAGTTAGAGAAATTTAAGTGAATCCCATAGTCTCCACAGACACTTTGTGGTGATTGTGGTGCGGTGGCAAGATTGTAACAAAAAGAGAAAACTTGGTAGCTGCCCACAATCTGCTGCTAGCCAGCTGTCAGCAGGATATACCTAAGGACCTGCATGAGACAGCCAAAAACATGAACCAGCTCAGTGGAAGAGCACTACTTGATTTGTATAATTCTACTGAAGCTTCATATTTAACTTCTGCTGAACTGTAGAATGCAAGACATTGGATTTTCTTTCTCCATCTGTTACATATAAATGGCAATAGGAAGGACTCAATTGTAGATTAACCTCTTGTCAGTCTTATCTAGTTTGCAGTACATTTGGATTTCACATCAACACTGGCAGTATGATGTCAATAAATGTTATACCAGCCTTTTGTCTTTTGTCTGAAGAGTTCTGATTGCTTTAAAGTGTCACTGTATAAAACGATGCATACATAAGAGAAATGTGTCCTTACATTTCTGTGGACACATACACTGTATGCCCTTGTTTTTGTAACTCAGAATGGTAGCTTAAGTATTTAAAATTCATGCAAATTGTCGGGTCTTATATTCATGATAAAGTTTTGCTTGTGTAATTGTTGTACAGAAAAATGACCTCAACACAGTCTGTTATCTTTTCCGTTAAAATGTGCTGCAAAACTGAGAAGTAAAGCTGAAAGAGCCTCATTCATGTTCATAAATGTGCTGCCTTATTTATTTATGTTTGGAAGATTTTTTGTTGTACTGCATTACAGTATGTCAATGTAAATGCCTGCATCAAGGTATGTGTAGTACTACTGCAGCATATAAAACATGGGCATTTCAAAGTATGAAAGAGGAAAATAAGGCAGAGGATTCACTTTATTTTCATATCATGTCCGCTCTGTTAGATGGCAATGTTTTTCAAATGTGCTGCATGAATGTACATACTGGTTTATTCACACAGGTCTTGAAAGAGCATCAATAAAATCGGAATCAAAAGACATAATCTATTTATTATGAAGTGATGAAGTGACCCAATGGCATAGTGGAAAAGAAACAAACAAGGTGCAGCTCATATAATTTATGTTGTGTGGAGCTGTGAAAAACAACAGGATTTTGATGCACTTGCACTCAGATTATCTACAAAAGAATATCAACATGGAAACTGCCACTGGGCATTAAATCTTAAAAATAACACAATTATAATTATTTCTTCTCTGTTTTTGCAGCCATTAGAGCAGCACATGTAGAGGGTACTATCGTGAAATGCCTTCTCTCTCTCCCTTTACCTTCGCTTTAACGCCATGTCGGTGAGAAGGGATCTGTGATTAGATGGGTCAGTGACACTGAAAGTCAGACAGTTCAGATTTGTTGCTGGCTTTGTGTTTTAATATTTTTCTGCAGAGGAAAGCCAGCAGGAGCATTTCTGTAAATGCATGTGCTAAAAAACTCAGTGAAGAAGATAACAGATGACAATTTTCTTTGTGTGAGGATGAAATTGGATAAAGAACTTCACTTGTTAAACCTCCACTAGCATGCATTAAGCTTCAAACTACGTGGACAGAATACACTATGTGAATGTATTCAAAGGACGATGAGAACTATCTGTTAAATGAAAACGGCCAAGTGCAAAATGTGTATAATGCTGTCATAAATGAATGTACTGTAAATTTTCTTTTTTCTTTCTTTTTCTTTTTTTTTTTTTTTACAAGGCATAGATTTGATGGGCTGGCAAATGGAGTATTAAAGCCTTATACACAATTACAGAACTGACATGGGAGACTTCAGTGCCATCCATGGATCTGATTACATAAATAGAAAACTGGGAACCAAGAAACCATACACAAATTATTAGAAGTAGAGAGGAGGATAGAAAAGGAGAGGGGAACGTAGTCTGACTATTTTGGATGAGTAGAGAATGTAGAGATGTTTTTAAAAACAGACATTTAAGATTTAAGATTTAACCTCCACCCTCCTCATTCTAGTAATTTTCATACAGTTCCTAAATGATAGCGTATGCTGGTTGGAGCTCATTAAAAAAAGTTCCGCAAAGATGTTCAATTGAGATGAAAGAGCATTTCACACTTAATGATGATGTAAAAGAAGAAACTGATGGTAATTCAGCAAATAACTGTACACTTTGAAAATGTCACTTTGAAGTTACTTTTTTCCCTCCATAGAAATATCTTTATGATCTTTGTGTTTCAAAGGGCTTAGTTCATGTATCGTCATTGTAAATGTTTTTTTTTAATGAAATAAAAAATAAATAAATTAAGCTTGTATTTTTCTTATTCAGAGAGGATTCCTGGTGATCCTTTGTGTAAAAGGCTCTTTTCTTGGCAGAAAATTCACGATTAAATGTGCATTAATATGGACTGAGACCAGTCCTCACAGTACTAACTGAGCAAAGAAAAAATATGAGCAAAGGAATTTTACCTACATGTATGCACAGCGTGTAGACTATGCGGAGTGTTTTGTTTCTTGTGTGATTACAGTGCCACTATCTGGCCTCAGAGCACAGCGCAGGTACGCGCAACAATTCTCATTCTCAATTCATACAAATATTTTCTTGGTCACTGTCAATGAATTCCCACTTTCTTTTTATGACTGATTATTGAAAGATTAAATGTCTATTGCAGTAAAACTCACAAAGATACTGATCATGTTTACATTCATTCCTGAGTGGAAAGAGTGAAAAGGGAATTAGGAGTAGAAACCTAATAAAGTTACTTATTAACATCTCTGTCTTAACGTGGTGCAGGAAGAGTAACATTATGGCCTGCAACCTTTGCCCAGCAAATGTCTTTATTTTTTCAGAAGGAGCTGAAGAGGAAGACAAAAACAGCAGGTTAAAGCCAGGACGAGGAGGCAAACACCAACTCTGTCAATTATCCTATTTTGTACAAGTAAGTCAGTCTAGATTATTTTTGGTTTGTATGCGTGTGTTGTTGTAGACTGTATAAATCAACAGGAGGATAGCTATGTGTGCCTTAGAGCTGTAGGTAGAACACTATTTGGTATGTTGTGGTCATATGAATGTTTTACTGAGACACAGCTACTGTTCTGATATGCATCACCAGATACATTTTACCCATAGTATTATCTACCGAAACACTGTATATCTACTGTCTGGATTATTATCTATATAACAAGTATGTTCATACTATGTTTAAAGTTAATTAGTAAGCAGCTCAGGACTATAATCGTGAACATTGCTCAAGACCTGGCTAGTCAACTCCCTAATATCATGTGACAGTTACAATAGCGGACTGTTTTAAGTTTATTTTTATTCAGGTCAACTTATTTGTGAATTTGTTCTTTTAGTACCACAAAGATGTGTTTATTGGTTTCGGTGAAGGCACCTGTTGGATTACAGTTTTATTATCTTATCATCCTGTAATATGTAATGAAAGATTATCAGACAATTCAGAGCTTACTAAATTCTGCTCTGGAGGAGATTTATTAGTACCCAAAATAAAGAGTTAATAGTAATCAATTAATAAATAAAATCAATAAATGATAAAGTCTAATATCTGGTATGATAAAGTCTAATCAAATTTCATAAATAGAAGAAACAATCAAATGAAAGGAAATAGAAATTAGAACAAAAAAGGCCTTATTATACCTATTTATTTTATTTTAATTTGACCAATCATCTCTGGACATGCATTCATGGTTACTTTTAAAACTTATTGATAGTCACAAAGGCATTTGTTAATAATTTATTAATCAATAAAAAGATGTCTCATCAGCCATACATTAAATGATAGATTCACATTATGTGCAGAGTTAAGAGGTCCTTTTTTCTATTCTTGCTGTGAAAACATCCCTTCCAAATACAAAACAAGAGATTGGGACAATACTGCAGTCTTTACTTTGTGTAAAAATACATTTTAAAGTTCAGTAAGTTTTCAAATCATTTTTTTAGTGCAAATGTATCCATCCATGCATGGTGTTTTCTTGCTACGCTAAGGAACAAAAGGGACTCTCTACCACAAACTGACCTCAGTATTTAATACACCCTCACCTAGCACACCCCCTACCAAATGTAATCAGCTGGTGTTTTGACTTCTTTAGGTTTTCCTTCAGGACACAGAGATGGACCGGTGGAGCTGCAGCGTCTTTGTGGTGTTTTTTCTTTGTGGAGCTTTTATCAGAGAAGCACATCCGGCTACTATATCTGATGTCGGGGGACACAAAAGCTCTCAAAGACACCTGCTTCAGAATGACGATCACCCAAACAGTAATAGCACTGACATGAGAAGTAAGTTGTAAAAGCTGACCCACTCTCATGGGTATCGTACCATCATCTAACTATTTACAACCAGGTGTGTCTGAGGAACTTTGAACTTCATAAAACGTCATTTACAGGAAGTCTGATGCACTGCTGTTAACCTCTCTGTCTTTATAGTTACTTGTAGATGCAATAAACTATTTTCCTGCTCTCTTCCCAGTGGCAACCAACCCAGATGGGGACTCAAAGCCTTTGGACTGGTCCTATCTGGCTGCAGGACTGGGCACAGCTCTCACCGTTTCACTCCTCATCGTAGTGACTGTCAAGTTTCGCCTCTTCCATCGCTTCTTGGCCAGCTACAGGCACTCTCTGCTCGAGGAGACTGACGGGGTCAGCCAGTATGGCCAGGAGGATGTGTCCTTTCCTAACAGTGTGATGGGTAGAATGGGAACAGTTGGAAGGACTCTGGATGACGATGATGATGGCTTCATAGAGGATAACTATATTCAGGCCAGTGAGAAAGACAGGGCAGAGAGAGAAAGAGAAGAGGAGGAGGGAGGGGAAGAGACAGAAGACAGTGACGAGGATCTTGAATTCACTATTGGGTGATTAGATACAGGGACTAAAAAACAGCTCGTATATAGCTAAGATAAAAATGACACTATAGAGAAGATGATTCGGAACCTTTCTGGTTTGTGACCCCTTAAAATGAATCATTGTCCGCTGGCAACCTCTTGTCACCCCTTGTATATGTCTATGAACTGTCACTCATGAACCGGTCACACCAAAGAGAGATCCACTAAAAATGCCTTATATTGTTTCATTTAAATAATAGTTACAGGTCAGAATATCTATTGATCACAAAATGTTTTCTATTCTATTTAATAATTTCCTCTAAGATTAATGTGTGACCCCTTGGAGAGATTCTGCACAGTAGATGTAAGATTGATGTTAAAACTGAATGAGCCACAGCTCCCAAAGCTGGAAAACTGCACATTTTAATAGTATGATGTGGTGAAAGTAATAACCAAAATGTGAAAACAGACATAAAATGTTACTGCTTGTCACCGAGTTCATTTGAGTCTGTAGTTGTAAGCACATCCCATCACAAACTCATCGAAGGAAAAAGTAGAGATTATATAGAGACACTGGATTATAGATCTTAAAACTTTATTGGATTGAAACAAGCAATGTTTTTACCATACTTGGTCTTGACTACACCTTGCTGATCACATTTAATTATTTCATTTAATGTAAACTCTAACTATTCTCCAAAAAGATCAGTTAAAGTCAGTGTAAAATAAGAATAAATATAGGTTCTGAGTTTGTCAGACCAAAGAAGAAAGTATTATTAACCACCCAGCCAAATTTGAATAATTAAACATATCGACAAGTTCATGAAATAAGGTGTAAAATCAGGTAAAAATGAGCAGTAATCTCAGCTCCAGGACTGTGAGGGCGTGTTCAATGAATGTGCTAAAGCCACGTCAACTTGCGTGAGACGTCAAGCAGCAATTTTGAAGTGACTGAAACGTGTCAGATGAGTTCAGAAAATGACATGACTAAGTTTGAAACACTCTGCTAGGTGTGCAGGGGTATGCTCAGGGTCATCGAGTCATCCTTTAGCATCACCCGAAAAAATCCTGGACTGAAAACTGGTGAAAAACTGTTTTAACCTCTAACTCCACAGTTCAGTAGTAAATTACGTCTTTTCACAAGTTTTCAGCAACTATTTTCCAACATATTTAATGTATTTTGAAACAAATCTCAGGAATTTACACTGACTTTAGGATTTTCCTTTTATGCAGAATTTAAGCTGTTCCCATTAAAACTCAAATCTGTAAGATTTTTGAATTTAGATATTGAGCTTGTATGTATATGTAAGTTGTTGGAAATTGCTGTTCACACATGCTAATGAGAATACATGCCAATCACATGAGTAAGTAAAGTACTCACATTTAGTTACAAATGCAAGGTTGGTTGATTTTGACAGTGGATCAACAACAAAGACGGGAAACATCCTGATACTTCATCTGTGTAGTAGTCTGAACATGCAGAAGTTACATCTTAAAAAGTGTCCAATGAGTGTAAGGTAGCAGAAAGTATTTGAATACATTTACATGTATAGTATGAAATTGTTTTATTTGAAATGCACTTCATGAATAAATTCATATTCATTCATTCTTCCATCTGCTTTGCCAGTCTTGATCTTGAATCTGTGATAAAGAACAGAAAACACAGAAATATATGCAACACAGCAATGTTTTGATTTGATGTGGATGCTTACAAAGTCTATACTTTCAACCACAAGTCAGGTGGATGAAAATGGTGCTTTCAGCCTGTAGAAACATGCAGAAGATGTGATCATCAGATTGCTGAGCCAGTGCAGCAGTCTCTTGTTCTGTTACAAACTATTTGCAGGTATTCTTTTGATGATTTTGAACAGAAATCATTTTTATGCTGATGGAAAACAAAAACACAAAGATCCCCTAACAGCCAAGACTAGGGGCACTGATGATTTCCTGAATTAAAATCTTTGTTTTCCACAAATCTAATCTCTGATCTTTTTTTCTCTCAGTGATTCTGCCCATTCAGATTTGCTCCATTCAGATCAGACTGGTCCTGCTGGAGGATGTCTCTCTCCTAGCCTGGCTCATCTGTCCTCCTGAGACACTGAACACCCTGACAGCTCGGCTTCCCAGCATCCTCGCTCGGCTCATTCTCATCATCCTTCTCCTCCTCTGCTCCCTTCTTTTTTTAAGGTAGATGAGCATGTTGTAGCCCACCACAGCTAGAGCCATGCCTACCCCAGCAGCCATCAGCATCAGACTAGACACCAACATTTCCTTGCTGTCATGACCTTGGCTGCCGATTATGGCCATGCAAAGAAGCACCGTCCCACAGAGAGTCACTGCCAGCCCCACAGCTAAGATCAATGCCGGGTCAGCCCTCCCGCCACTTTTCAGCTGGTCGATCCGACGTCGGCTGTGCACACAGTTCATGTCCTGGATGGCAGAGCTAAGCAGCTGCTTGAGCAGAACAGCCAGGGCTAAGAGGCAGAGTGTAGTCCCTACACCAAGGCGCCACTCTCCGGACAGGCTTGTGGTGCTGGAGAGGAGGCCCACACCACCAAGGCCCAGCGCCAGTATGATGGCCACTGAAGCACAGTAGCACAATAGGGAATGACGTGGCTCTTGGAACCACCACAGTTCCACTTGATCTTCCACAAAGTGTCGCTGCATCAGGGTGGGGTCCAGGTAGAGACCTGGATGGTGATGGATAGTGTGGTGGGGCTGGTAGAAGGTCTGCATCTCAGGCATAGCAGCGGTCACACCTCAGCCAGGCTCAAAACCAGACACCTTGGAAGATTTGGGTGTATGATGTGAGTACAAGCATATAACAGGGTCACAATTATGGTAACTGTAGGAACATCCTGTGCTTCATCTCCACTTCTGTGAAAACAGTTACTCACTTGGCATTAGAGTTGTTAGTGTCCATCCATCTGCATCCCATCACAGAACCTCAGTCAAAGCATCGCAACGGTTGGTTTGGAACCACAACAGTTGTTTCCATCCTTAGAGCTGGTGTTCCATGTGAAAATAATCCAGCTTTCAGGAAAATATTCCAGCAGCCAAACTGTAAATTTCATATGCTTACTCTCTGTAAGCAGGCTGACGTTCACGGTGGAGGCAGAAAAACAGGAAGCACCAAGCATAGAGAAGCAGAGACTTCTGTGTAATACTCACTGTCAGCAGAGAAGTTACGATGATGTTGTGTTGGCTACGTAGCCCATCCACGTCTGCACATGATCACCAGTGACTGTACCAGTGTCACAGATTGATAATCTGTGTGCTCTTCACATTCTCTAACTCAGTGCCAGGCAGAACAGAGGACCCCCACCTCCTCCTCCTCCTCCTCCTCCTCTCATCACACGGGGACACCATCTTGTCTGGTTAAGTGGGAAAAAGACGGGTCACAATAGCAGTGTTGGATCATAGTTTGGACAGAGATTGGCGACATTGTCCACGGTGCCCCCACACAGACAATGGGCTGGCCGGTCAACACAATGACTGTGCTGCAGGAGGCGGGCGGTGGTGTGTGTGAGCCGTGGAGGGTTGTTGTGTTGCTGCTGTGGAGGGCTGAGTGATGTCAGTGTGTACTGATAATGGTGTTTCTGTGATCCTAAGGATAGCGTCATTCACACACTATGCTGAGCCTCTTAGGCCACACTGAATGCTGCCTCTCCTCAGTGAGACGCTCATCTCCAGTAATACACCTGCCATAGCTGCGGATAGATCTTCAAAACATTTTGCCATGAATTTAAAAGATTAGTTCAACAATTAGGGAACACTTTAACACCCTACTATACACACTATTAAACATCACAACATAATCAAAACCAGCACCACAATACCTTTAAAGCCCACTAACTAACATGGTATATCTCGGTTATTTAATCCATACAAAAACTTAGTATGAACCAGATATATACAGTACATGCAGCATTTTTTTTCAGATGTGTGCACTAACACTACGTATGTGCTGAACTGAACTGAACAAGATGATACAAATGAGCTCATTTTGTTAAAAGCTGACAAGTTTGTCCACAAGTTAAAATATGACAGAAAATGATACTGATAAAACTCAGCAGTGTATTCATGCTGGTGCACAGTTCTCTACTAGATAAACCACTTTGCTACATCACTTCAGTGGTTAGATGCTGAGTATTTCTGGAATCCCATGTTACAAATGCAGCTCAACAAGCCAGTGAAGGTCTCCTTACTGAAGGAGAGAGGCAGGAGCTCAGAATGTGCTCTCTCCCCCTAGTGGACAATAACACAAAGTGTACAAATCAGCCTTTGAATCTTGAAGCTTTTGAATATTTCTATGAAATTATAACCTTCAAAGAAATGTATCTAAATGTTTACTCTGGTATCATGAGAAAAGAAGGAAGACAAGTGGATGAAATATATAAACAAATAAGGGGATGGAAGGTTAGATAGACTGATGGTTGGAATGATGACAGATATAATTTCACCCACTTATACTCATATGTTATGTTCTTGTTTTGTACAAAGTGCTGTTTGCAGCCTACATTATCAGAGCTGGAGATGTAATTGCTGCCTTTCAGATAGAAAATCTGATTCTTGTTATCAACATCCCTTTCGACCTTTAAAAAACTTGTAAAAACCTTTCTGTTTCGAGAATGCTTCCCTGCCTAACAAAACTAACAAAACTAACAACTACTCTGTGCTCCTTTACACCTTTCTCAGCTTATGTCCTCCTCTGTAAGTCGCTTTGGATAAAAGCGTCTGCTAAATGCAATGTAATGTAATGTAATCTTGCGCTCCAACACATTTTATGATTCAATGATTGAGGAATGATGGCTTAAGCCTGTTATTCTACAGTCTACAATTTAAACCAGACAGTTTGATTTAAATGAGGAAGAGTCCATTGGACTGACTCTCTAATAACTTCAAAACCTCTTTGTGTTTTCACGTGACACACAATATCTAAATCTGTAAGAAATATCTGAGTTGGTTGGCCCCCCAAAGCAATTAGTCCAGCAATAAAGAGAAAACACAATTAATTGTGACAGGTAATTATGTATTTGGCATCTTGTTGAACGGCTGGTATGAGTTTATCTGTTTGTTTCTCATTTGCCTGCCCGAGTCTCTCCCAGGCTCTGATAAAACTGGATGAAGAGATTGATATAAGAATAAGTTACACATTATAAATGTCATTCTGCTTTTTTTTTTTTTTGTCATGGGTTTGCGTTTCTTCTTTAGTGTTTCCGGTTTTATGCAGATGTAGAATTGTGTGTCACGTGAAAACACAAAAGGTTTTGAAGTTATAGAGAGTCAGTCCAATGGACTCTTCCTCATTTAAATCAAACTGTCTGGTTTAAATTGTAGACTGTAGAATACAGGCTTAAGCCATCATTCCTCAATCATTGAATCATAAAATGTGTTGGAGCGCAAGATTACATTACATTACATTGCATTTAGCAGACGCTTTTATCCAAAGCGACTTACAGAGGAGGACATAAGCTGAGAAAGGTGTAAAGGAGCACAGAGTAGTTGTTAGTTTTGTTAGTTTTGTAGGCAGGGAAGCATCTCGAAACAGAAAGGTTTTTACAAGTTTTTTAAAGGTCGAAAGGGATGTTGATAACAAGAATCAGATTTTCTATCTGAAAGGCAGCATTACATCTCCAGCTCTGATAATGTAGGCTGCAAACAGCACTTGTACAAAACAAGAACATAACATATGAGTATAAGGGGGTGAAATTATATCTGTCATCATTCCAACCATCAGTCTATCTAACCTTCCATCCCCTATTTTTTATATATTTCATCCACTGTCTTCCTTCTTTTCCATGATACCAGAGTAAACATTTAGATACATTCTTGAAGTTATAATTTTCATAGAAATATTCAAAAGCTTCAAGATTCAAAGGCTGATTTGTACACTTTGTGTTATTGTCCACTAGGGGGAGAGAGCACATTCTGAGCTCCTGCCTCTCTCCTTAGTAAGGAGACCTTCACTGCGTGTTGAGCGGCATTTGTAACATGGGATTCCAGAAATACTCAGCATCTAACCACGGAAGATGTAGCAAAGTGGTTTATCTAGTAGAGAACGGTGCACCAGCATGAATACACTGCTGAGTTTTATCAGTATCATTTCTGTCATATTTTAACTGTGGACAAACTTGTCAGCTTTTAACAAAATGAGCTCATTTGTATCATCTTGTTCAGTTCAGTTCAGCACATACGTAGTGTTAGTGCACACATCTGAAAAAAAATGCTGCATGTACTGTATATATCTGGTTCATACTAAGTTTTTGTATGGTATAAAACCGAGATATACCATGTTAGTTAGTGGGCTTTAAAGGTATGTGGTGCTGGTTTTGATTATGTTGTGATGTTTAATAGTGTATAAGTAGGGTGTAAAGTGTTCCAATTGTTGAACTAATCCTTTAAATCATGCAAATGTTTTGAAGATCTATCCGCAGCTATGGCAGGTGTATTACTGGAGATGAGCGTCTCACTGAGGAGAGCAGCATTCAGTGTGGCCTAAGAGGCTCAGCATAGTGTGTGAATGACGCTATCCTTAGGATCACAGAAACACCATTATCAGTACACACTGACATCACTCAGCCCTCCACAGCAGCAACACAACAACCCTCCACGGCTCACACACACCACCGCCCGCCTCCTGCAGCACAGTCATTGTGTTGACCGGCCAGCCCATTGTCTGTGTGGGGGCACCGTGGACAATGTCGCCAATCTCTGTCCAAACTATGATCCAACACTGCTATTGTGACCCGTCTTTTTCCCACTTAACCAGACAAGATGGTGTCCCCGTGTGATGAGAGGAGGAGGAGGAGGAGGAGGAGGTGGGGGTCCTCTGTTCTGCCTGGCACTGAGTTAGAGAATGTGAAGAGCACACAGATTATCAATCTG
>NC_040022.1:19151143-19185870 GCF_000972845.2 Larimichthys crocea
AGTCTCTCCCAGGCTCTGATAAAACTGGATGAAGAGATTGATATAAGAATAAGTTACACATTATAAATATGTCATTCTGCTTTTTTGTTTGTAATGGGTTTGCGTTTCTTCTTTAGTGTTTCCGGTTTTATTTTGTAATTATCCCCTCTCCTCATATCTGTAACTTTACTTCCTTTAACCGCCTTTGTTGTGTTTTCATCCAGTTTTGATTATCTGTTCCACTCTGATTAGTTTCACCTGTCCTGCCTTTACTGTGTCTGTTCCACAGTCCTGCATATTTTGTTTGTAGACTTATGTTATGTTGATTCATCTTCATCTTCATCTAGACAGTGCACTATATAGTCATCTTAGAAACACTGGTTAAGACAAGGCCATATATTTGGAACAAAATGATATTGAATCTATTACTATACATAAATGCAACTAGTCCTATCAGTAGTTTTATATACAGTATATAAGTTAAAGAGAAACCGGCCAGCTTCAATGCTATTTTATTTTCCAAATCTCTGAACTGCACTGGTGTTCTGAACGCCATTCATACGTCTTTGTTTGGTGTTTGTTGATGGTAGTGTATATCTCTCACAGTTGGTCCAAAATCTCTCACATGTATTACAAAACAATTAATAATTAGAGTTCCATTCAATTCAGGTCAAACAGAGTCAGGGTGCTGCTATGGTGCATTATGGTGCATCGTAGCTCACTGGAAAAGCTCTGCTGCAATGAATGGAACAGAACCTCAATCAGTATCATGGGAAACCTGTGTTGACCCTACTATTTCATGTCAAAGTGGCTGCTGTGGATAAAGTTGGTTTGAGATGTGGTGACTGTGAAGACCATAACACATGATTGATATCTGCATACTCATCAAAGCATTCAGTGAACCCCTCATGCCCTATGGATGGCGGCATTGTCATCCTGGAAGAAACCACTGCCATCAGGATAGAAATGTTTCATCACAGAATACGTGATATGATATGGTACAGCTTTCTATTGATTTTCCATGAACTTTTCCTCTAAAGGGACAAGTGGATGCAAAACATGGCAGCAAAATGCCCCCTAAGGATAACAGAGCCACTCCATGTGGGAGTCAAGCTTTCAGGCATATATCTTTCTCCTGGTGCATGCCACACATGCACTCGGCCACTTGTCAAGATTATGGTGAAGGATGCATAGTGACCATCTCACTTTTCCCCCACATCTCTGCAGACCAGTGCATGATTTTTGCACCACTGAACTCTCAAATGACCATCAATCTCTGTAATGAGAGGAGATGCATTGCAGCCTGACGTATAGCGCAGTATTCTCAGTCAGTCGTTCTTCAGTTTTTCCTCACGCATCGCACTAATGCATGAGTACCATGGTCATCAAATGTACGCTGCCAACCACAATGTCTGACCCTTTTCACTGATGTCTTTTCTATAGATCTGAATGTAGATGTCACTTCAGTCATTGTTCCAGTTGAGCAGGCTTTATGACTGATGCTCCTGCCCAACAGTGAATCCTCCTCTAAAGTCACTTACATCTTTTTTTCCTCTTTCCTCTTGATACAAAATCAGAATCAACCGGGCCAGCCAGCTCAGTGTTTTTATACATGTAACTGAGCATAATGAGATGTCAATTGCTTAATTGTACCATGCAGTGCACCTGTGTGGTAGCGTCTGTATTTGTTATGTTTCTCCACTCATTTATTCATGATTTCCTTTTTAATTTGTCACCTATCTGTATTTTCCCAGCCAAAATGTGTGGTGGTGCTGTCATAAATCAACCTGTAGAGGGCAGTGGCCTCCAAGTTTGGACAGCAACCTGCAGGATGCCCATACAATAATACTGTATATATGTACTTGTCCTGTAGATGCAGTGGTAGAGGTGCTCAGATGTTTTAAGTAACAGCTATGTAAAAATACTCAATTGCAAGAAAAAGTCTAGACATTAATATAATATAGATATTAATATCTAAATGTAGTTAAAGTAGTAAATCTTTGAAATAAAGGTAGTGGAGTACAAAGACCAACATTTCCTTATTATATTATTATATTATTCAAAACTCGTACCTTACCTGTCATAAGATCCACTGCCTTTCATTGCCCAGCAAGCTGTTTTTTTTTTTTTTTCATTTAAGAAAATTAACCTGTAATGTTATATTTCAATGATATGCAACATGTGTATTGCACAATAATACATATAAATAGGCTTAGATATATATTTTTAGTAGCAGTTATATAAGAACCATGCTCTACATGTTTATAACTGTGCTGGGTGTGTGGAGGAAGGATACAATTCTGCTTAGAGCTTTAAAAAAAGTGATTGTTGGTTATGGTTAAGATTAAAGTAGGGGCCTGGAGGAGTGTTGAGCAGAGACAGTGGCCTCCACAAACCCACAGCAGTATGTTGTCTGGCAAACTGATGTCCAAGAATGTGCCACGGAGAGATTTGTGTGAACAGTTTCTCATTCTGGCCCGACACTCCGGCAGCTGATTTCACTGACAGGTGCAACATCAACCAGAGAGGATGAACTAATCTCACCGTTGCAGACCGCTGGGTTAGACAAACAGGGCTTGTGACCAGAACATCGCTGTTCCAGATTCCCCTCATCCAGCTGGTGAAAGGTGGGAGGAAACTAAGTAAATGTGGCTCTGTCGTCTCTCAGCAGCTGTTGTGGTGTTCTTGAACAAGGTACCAAAACCTAGTTATTTATAAAGAAAAAAGCCAGAAGGATACACTGTAACTGAACCGTGAAGCCAGCCGATGCCAGCTTCTGCAGCTGTGAAAGTCTGGAAGAAAAAACGTTGCATGCTCAGCAAATGTCCCCTAAAGGTTAATTAAATAAGAAATGTGTCCCGAGTGGGAGTCACACTATTTACTGAAATGTTCACATGCAAGAGGAACTGCAAAATTCCATGATCGCTGTGACTGCATGTGAGGATGATGAAACCTCTTTTGAATTCATGGTGTTGAGAAAATGTGGCACATCCAGACTGGCTGCTGTGACAAATGAAAAGGATGTGCGGCCAACTTTTGAGGCCCAGGTGACACAAACAAACCTTTACCAATCCTGACTTTTAATACAACTTTAAATTTAGCACTTTTAAGCTTTAAGCTTAAGTAATGAGTGATTTGTTGGGGCATGTGCTGCACAAAAAACATGGTTTAACAGTATATCTGCTGTGTATCATTTCCAAAGACTTTTTGGGGGATTTTTTTTTTGACGGCTAAAGAGTGATAGTAAGGTAAGGAGAGAGAAAGTGTCAGTCTTTGTACATGGGGTGCATGCTCACTAGGTGAGCTACCAGGTTGCCCCTTGCTGTGTATCATTTTGTGCAGAGGTTCTTGCCTGCATCTCTGCTAAGCAACTGAATCACCTCTTCAGCAAATACTACATAGGAAATATTGAGTAATAGTGGTTGTCAGAACTTATTTATGTATATCACCAACTGTAGGGAAGGATTGCCATGAAATGTTCTACTGACATTCATGGCCCCCAGAGAGAACGGTAGCATGCAAACATACTAAACTAGGTCAGCAACTAGGTGCTAAATAGTCAAACACTATTTACTGACTGATTTTATGTCAAATCGGCTGCTGTGTAAAGGGTCTATTGCCTGCTGAACATTAGTATGTTAGGAAACTGACATTAACCTTTTGACCTGTAGAAACAACTTTATTCTGAACTTTCTTTCCAGATACTGTTTGCAACTGTGGCTTATATGGTGCCTGCATGGAACAAGGGCAGCTCCCTGTTTTTTGGACGCATACATGTCACATGATGTTGGACAGTGGAAAAAGGCTAGTGGACAAGGCACTGAGGCCAGGGCAGGCAAAGCACCATGGCTTGTGTTAACTATGCAAAATCTCCTCTCTAGTGCTTTGCCATTTCAGTTGATTGACAATCTCTCTCTCACTCTCACAGATATACTCTGCCTCTTGCTTAATCCTCAGTGTGCTAAAAGCATTTTCATTTAGTCATGACTCACTCCTCACAGCAAATTGACTGCAAATTCAATTTAGTCCGTGTTATCTCTGATGGGTGAAAATCAGATTTGCAACTAAACCAAAAACATTTCTTGAGCTATATCAATATGCATCTCTTTAATTTTTACTTGAGCAAGCCAGATGGGCACCAACGATAACACACTGTGCTTTTCATGTTATAATTATCAAAGTACAAAACCTACAGCATGTGAGCTATCTCTATGAGCAGCTGGTTCTGTCTATGTTATATAATAAACCTATATTGCATGATGAGGATCATGGAAATTAAAACTAAAAACTCATTACACTGTGATTCCCAAGTCATTTCCGGACAACGTGCAGTATTCAGGGTTCATCATGAAGGGAAAATTAGGCGGCTGTTATGTTGGGATATTTTCCTCTATAGCTAAACACTTGGGTCACAGCTCAGAATCAAAATTCGTTACAGGCTTGTCTGGAATGAGCTAATATCACATTGGCTGATATTGCTAACATACTCATTTTCAGACAATAATTCCTGTAACAGATTTGAACACCTGTTCAACAACCACTTCCAGTCTGCTCCTGCTGCCTCATTCTTGCTGGATGGTTGCCGTGAAACCATGACAACAGGCCCCAACATGATTTTCTCCTCAGTGCCATGACTTTATTGGCTGTGAATACAATTGTGTATGTAAATACATGCATATATGTGTCAATGTCTGTGTATTAACTATATGTTGAGGTTTGGAGGGGGATTAAGTTATCCTTCAGCTTATCTCCATAAAAATGACTGGTTATGCTGTCAGCAATGGTCGTGGCCTAGATTTGAAAGACAGCCTTGTTTGCTCTGGCTGAGAGCCACTAGACCTTGTAAATACTACTGATGCACTTTTATCTGCAGACGAGTATTACTGCATTGTGTTTGCTGAGAGGAATAACGCTGCAGTTTAGTCAATGAAAGAGGTACAGGGAGCCTTTTTCCTATTGCTGCTGCCTTTGAGAAACCGTATAGCCTGCGGTTTACGTTAGCATTCGCGTAATTTGCATATAGATGAGAATCATATCACATTATTGTATTGGGGGTATATTAATAATTGGGTTGTTCAACAGGATGTGGTACTGTACAAGAGACTTGTGGAACAGGTGGAGCCCAGTGCCCTGGTTTCTGCCTCACTGAAGCCATGTTGGCCTGCATCCTTTCACCTGAAGAATCTGTTGCCTGTGAGGATCCACTGTCATATGCCCATAAGTGGGCTTCGACTAGCAAGGTTTTCTAAATTACCCCTTCCGCCCCCAAAACGGAGCACAGAAACACCACCGCGACAGGGAACTGCTTGACCTCCTGATCCCCTCCTGTCTGCTCTGCTAGTCCCCACCACTGTACCACTGTTACAGGTCTGTCATGCTCTAAAATTGATTTCCCTGGCTCAGTGGGGATGATATGGACAACCCAAGGACTCCTTCTCATTTTCTCACACATGGAGTTATTAGTTGTACTGTGATTAGTAGTAGACTCAATAAAAAGGGCTTGTCTGGATAAATGCTGTTTTTAAAATGCATTCATTTGATGTTTAATTTACTACTTATCTTGATTTCTTACCCATCTTACTCAGTAGCTGGGCTGCCTGTAATTTTTTTCCATTGTTAGTAACATCTCTTAATGGGATGCAGCACCAGAAGACAGCCTAATGGATTTGTAGTTCTTTTTCAAAATGGACTTCAGGGCTCTTACTGTGTTACTTTTCGTAATGAGACTTTATCAAATAATCGTTTAACTTCTCATAGCCTGTTGCGTGGTTGTTTGTGGTAGTTTGCTCCATGACTATCCAAAATATTTGCAGTCCTGTCAGCAGGATATTACATGTCCACAGGTATAAAAACTATAACGGCACAAAAATATTAAAGGAATATTAAAGATGTGTTTGCATTAAAACTGTGTGCTAATGGAGCCTCATAAAAACTGATTAAAAACTAGCTAGTGGAGCAGAAGAAATCAAGCAATCATCAACATATTTGAAAACTCACATTCCACCCACAGTTTTTTTCTTCATTTTATTTGACATTAAATGTCACAGTAGGATACAGTAAATCATGAAGTGAATGATGGCTGAATTCCATTTCACTGCTTCTGTTTCAGGGCACTGGTTTTGTGCACGCTGGCTCACTGTCAGTGTTAAGGCTGTTAGAAACACCTGTGCTTTTCTTGTTGTGACAAGACAAAACTCATTCTGTGAAATAGCCTTTTAGACTTTTTCTAAAGCCTGCGTGAGGTGTACAGACTGTGCTTGATTGACAGCTCCCTCACTCTCATGTTAGTTTTGTTGCACCTGGTGGGACAAATTACACCTTCATAGTAAGTTCAATCAGTTAAGTTCAGTAAGTCTAATCAGACGGAATAATTTAACACCTGTGTGAGTGTAAAGTTAATTTAATAAATTTCAGACATTTCTGCTTACCTCTTTTGAATATTGTGTTTATACACCAATTTTGCAATCACCAAAATGCATTATAATATAGAAAAGGTGTTATGATTTAATACTTTATATACAATTGTATAGCACCAAATCATAACAGGTATCTCATGACACTTGAGCAAGCGTTTGGGGATGGTGACAAAGAAAAACTTCCTTTTTACAGCCAGAAACCTTGAAGCAGAACCCAGCTCATTTGAAGATGGCCATCTGCCGCGACCAAATGTATAATATATATGAATGTATAAAGATTTAAAGTACTGAATTAAATTAGACGAAGATATTACAATGATAGGGTGATTTTATACCCAGACTTTTGAATTATGCTCAATATATGAGTGACTGAGTTGTGCCTTATAGAGTTATTTTAACATAATGCATCAGCCCAGATTATGTTATGTACCATAGTGACCCACCTGGCCATAATTCCCCAGCACCTACTATATCTAATATTTATAGTAATGTTTGTCTATTTTTGAGATCAAAACTGTGCAAACATCAAACATAAATACTACAACCATCCATCCTCTCCTCCCCTCCCCGCCCCGCACACTGTCGTCACGCTCCGGGCAGCCAGTGAGGCGGAGGGAGGGGGAGTGTTTCACGGCGGAGAGGCAGCAGCAGCGTCGCAGCAGCGAGACATCAAGAGCGGCTCCCGGGCTTTGTTTTGTGGATGTGAATGAGCTCCATCACCTCCTTCAGAAATGTGGACGGATATAAGGACGTTGGTACTTTTTCAGTCATTAGTACTGAGGCTTCATTTCTCGGAAGGTTAGTAGTATTTTTTTTTCTTTGCATGTAAGAAATAAAAAAATATATAAATAGATATGATTGTATGAGTGTGTGTGTGTGTGTGTGAGATGTGGGCTGTAGAGGTGAGAGACTGGAAGCGCAGCCGGTACTCAGCGCGCCGGAGCGACTGATGCCAAGAGAGAAAAAAGACAGAGAAACAAGAACAAAACACTTTTCTCTTATTTCATTTGTCATTTGTAATAACTGCGGGGCTCAGTGTGGTCCAATCCTCTCCGTGTCTGTCATGTGTTCCCCGGCTGTGAGCATCCATACTGCATCAGAGGTAGTAGCTGTAGTAGCCCAGTCTGAATCTTTGTCTTCATGTTGTGGTGAAATTACCTCCGGCAGACGCGGGGCCTCCTCTGCTGCTGGTCCCACAACACTTTTTAATCATCTCCGTTTAAAGTAGATCAATAACTGAAAGAAAACACAGACCACAACGCTCCCAGCGCCTCAGCCAATTGACCTGAATGAATGCTGAATATTAATTAGGCATTCATTTGCAAATGACAGTTGAACTACAAGCGGTTACTACTCCACCATATCCGTTTGTTGATGATCCATCTGTTCTCCCCCCCTCTCCTACAATCCTCTTGTTTTTGTTTTTGTAGCAACGGATGAGTGCGAGGATGGACAGTTTCAGTGCAACAACAAAAGGTGTATACCGATCATCTGGAGGTGCGACGACGATGACGACTGCTCAGACAACAGTGATGAAGAAAACTGTCGTAAGTGTTCAAATCAAGTGGATACATGTAGACAAACCTGTTCTGATAACTGTGGGAAATATGTGTGGTTATTGAGGTGTTATGAAAATGTGATAATAACCAGGAATAACCTGTTACAACACCTAATTATTAGGTCAGCACAACTCCTCCCACAGCTGCCACACGCAGAATGATCACTAAACCATAAAATGATGTGTTCTCATCTTAGATTTTGCGCTGTGTAGTTTTTTTTTTATCCATGAAAAATGTGCCTGCCAAAAGTTAAAAAAACTATTAGATTTATATCATTAATATCACCAAGAGACAACAATACCTGGGACCGCTTCCACAAGCTATTCATTAGAGCTTGACTTAATGGTCTGTTCATGACAGGAATGTGTATTGAAGCTGCTCTATCATAACGAGCTGAAGCAGTTATGAAGCAGAAAATGCGCCCATATCTCCCCCAGGTCTCTGTCCTCTCATAATTTCTTATTATTTCGACGGTGGATTTTTCAGTGCCGTATTTTTTAGAGAGACATAAAAGCTTCCAGAAGAGGCACATCTCGCTCTCTCAGTGGGGATTAGGCATGTATATGTGTGTGTGTATGTGCCGCAGGCCCTGAGTGTGTGCACGCAGGTGCTTTCACCCCTGCTACACCTAAATATAGAAAGCTCAACAAGCTTGTGTTTTTTAGGGGTTGATTGGGTGGAACCATTTTCCAATCATCTTCAAATAAAAAGCTGTCCAGCTGAGAGACAGATTGCATGGTGCATCGGTCTACTGCACAAAGCTCTGACAGGTATCCTGGATATGTTGTTCTGCGCGGAAATAATACATTTCCAGTTTCTTTTCTGACTGCAAGCCAGTGGCCTATATTTTAGAAGAATGCTTGCAGTGAAACCAGTGAAGTTGTGCCAAAGCTGATTGCCCTGCATGTTTACTGTGCAGCTACATTTCTTTTGTGCATGGGTTAATTGTGGCTCGGGAGGGATTCCTGCACCTCCCCATGCATGCATGCATACATACATGGTCTGTATTTCTCTTCATACCTCTCTCTGTCTTTGTTTTCTTTCTGTCTCTTTCTCCCACAAACTCCCCCACACACAGACCTGTTGTATATAACCACCTCACAGTGCATTACTCTGGAGGTTTGCCCTTGTTACCCTGTCTCGGAAGCCAGCAGAGTCCTCAGGCATGCAGGCATTGGGAGCATATTTGCTCCTAAAACATTCATGGGTCACAGCTTCATGCACACACACACACACACACACATACACGCTTGTGTTTGAAGAAAATCATTACTTTATATCCGTGGAATTTGTTTTTTGAATGAAATAGGAAATTGTCAGCTAGGTTTTATTACCCCTATGTTTGTTTTCCATCAGACAGGCACATTTTGGTTTTTGAGTGAAAACACTCTTCCTGAAAGCAAACTACTGTCAACCCACCATTTGATGATTATGACAGTCCAGCATTACTTGCCATCAATACAGAGAGTGGCCTTCACTCTCTGTCCATTTCCTTTTCTTTGTGCATTTTGCTCTATCTGCGTGGGCAGGCAGATGAAGCTGGTTGGCTTGCACAGAATCAGATCTGCACTTGCATCCTTGGCTACAGATATTAGTTGTACTACTTATTACTTTGTAGTACTTTGATCCTGTTTGATTTGGAGGAGCATTTACCTGGCTCACTGTGCAGCGAAATTTAATTAATATATTTAAATAATCCTCATAAGCAGCTTCTGTAAACTCTTTTTTCTACATCTGAAAAAGGCTATAAGACATGGGGACCAACGGTGTAGTGCAGTGAAGTGTATGCAGCGAGGATTTAGCTTGTACACACAGCAAATCCTGTGAAGGAATTACACAGTTAGTTTCTTGTTGACTATGAAGTGGTTGCATTTTTAAATTACGTTTCTGAGAGGTTGAACGGATGACCTCGCTTTTTATTCTATTTGTATTCACAATATATTATTTTGCAACACAATGCCAAGCTCAGGAATCCAGTGACTGAATGAGTGCAACAGACCATTATGAAATATGCTGACAGAAAGAAACCTTTGCCGCAGCTGCTAATTTGTCATGCCACTGTCACCTTATTTCTAACCTGACTGGTGCTCGTAGCTGAACCTCTCAGAAACAGGTACAAAGCTCTCTGTTATTGCTCATACCGGTATCATACCCTTTATGCACCATTATCCTCCTCCACCCTCCACTCTGCTCCTGATAACCCCATCCCCCACTGGACCACCCCCAGACTCCACTCCCATCACCATCCCCCAGCATCCAAACTCTATTCCCCACTGACCAGTCACTGGCTGCGTGCACCCATAAATTCATACATGCATAATTGCACTCATGAGTATGCATGGACACAAGCTTGGACCAAATGCATGTGAGCATAAATACATACAGTGTGTTAACACACATGAATGCATACCAATGGATTCTGCACCTTTTCTGACAAATCATTGAAAAAAGTTAAATCCACATTAACCGCGATAGAACTTGTATATTTTCTTTACTGGTTGTGTAACATTTCTGGGGAAGATGAGCTGCAGAGCCACAGCAGCGGAGGCATCAAAAGAGGTCTGCCTTGAATTATCATTTGTGCCAACTCTGACATGGAGCTGCTGTTTAATCCTCATCCTGATTATAGCAGAATATCAGCTAGTTTCCATCTATGTGCACCACCTTCAAAGTTCAGCACGCCCGCTTGACTTTCTTCTTCATCCCTGGCTATGATAACGATCTATTTCATCCATGTTCATGAATTTAACATCTATACCTGCAGGGAGGCATTTCACATCACCACGTAGAGCTCAAAGTGTTCTTTTGTTTTCCTCTGTGATGCAGAGTCAGCAACAAACTGTGAGCCTTCCTCGCTTTGTGTTCTTTTACCCAATAAATCCGCACAACTCCAACAACATTTGAGACTGCTGGCGCTTCTCCACACCTCCTGTGGTCACAGTTAATTTCTTTATTCCAAAGCCCTTCGGTGGATGCAGCTTCCCCTTCTGCAGCCAGAGTCCAGGCAACATACCATGCTTTTTTAGAAATGTAAAAAATATCCACGCACCCTTGGTTAATGCTTATTTAATGATTTATTCAACAGTTTTCAACCCTCAGCTGCCTTTTTGCTCAGCGTACAACTGACACTAGTGTTTATCCAATGTGCAAGTTACTTTCCAACAATATTGTTGCTTTTCTGTAGAGCTTCTCACCATGTTCCTGGGAGGAGATGTCATGCCCACTGAATGACGCCGTAGTATTTGAGTGCTTTTTCGTCTCACATCTCACTGAGTGTAACTTTTAAAATGCCATAATTTTCTGCTCTAAAGTGCTTCAGGAATTGCTCTGGATACCATGGCAGAAAATTGAGAATTGAGCTATTTAATGGTAACTGAAACAAACAATTGGGGCTCACATTCTCGGTTCTTGTCTTGCTTATCTGTTGCTCATCCACCCATTGCCACCCATAGGAAATGCACCAATATGAAAACTTTATTTTGGTTTACAGGACATTCTCTTCTCTTCTCTTCTCTTCTCTTCTCTCTCCTGGGTGACTGGATTACAGACAATTCTACTCTACTCTACTTTTAAAGCTACTTTATGGCTCTGCTTTCATTGCTGTAGTAAGCTGTTCTGCTCCTATCAGGGTGGACACTACTCAGCCAGGCAATGTTTTTTTTTTATAAAAAGTGTAGTAGTAAGTTGTAACATGTGGTTTTGCTTTGTGTCAAAGAGCTTTTGGGGAAAAAAGAACCCTGTCATCTTGTGGTGTTTTTTGACTTATCAGTGTTGAAAACATGTCATTTCCCCCCCGCAGTCTTTGCCTCTGATTGTCTATATTATGCAAAGGGATGTGTTTGACAGCGGGGAACAAGTTGTTGTTGACGATGTGCTGAAACAAAGGGAGTGGGTTAAAAAAGAATGAAGCTGAAGTGATAGAAAGTGGGGAAAGAAATAATTCTGACCTGCAGGGTGAGTCGGGGAGGTTGTTTGTGTTCCTATCAAACTCTCTCTGTAATCTCCACGGCTGCTGACAACTGTACACAGCATTGAAAGGATTAAGCCTTTATCGCTTCATGCAATGAGGCATGTTTTCCATTGGGTCTGTGGTCAATTAATGTTTTGCAGTTCACATAATCATGATAGAGCCTTAATTAGTGTACCAGGTTTTAATAGTCTGGATAAAGCAGACTTGTTGAATTTATGAAGTCTGTTTATCTTTAACTTTGATCTTTTTCATCTAAGCAAGAAGCTCTAAAAGGTTGTTTATAGTAAGAAAAGTGAGAGTCATTAAAGTCAAACTGAAATTTGAATTTCTCTTCACTTTTTATGGAGGTAAATATAAACATTATTGATACAGCATCTATTTTTCAAAAAGAATAAAACCATTGGACATATTTGTGGAAAATGGATTAGTGTTTTCCGTGGCAGTGATAAACTGGAATTCTTTTTACTTTCCCAGCACGCCCCCATTGCATTGGCGCTGTATGTTAAAATCATGGGAGCTGTGTTTCACAGCTGCTGCACTCAGTGCTGTTTGTCCTGTATGATAGAAAGATGGACGGGGTCTATTGCCTGATTCAGACCAAATCCAGTGCTGCTGTGGAAACACGCATTTTTCCATTCATTTAAATGGTGGTACTATGTTCTGGCTGTGTCACTGCAGGCCGCAGGGGGTGCCACACTGCAGTAGCCAATCTGACAATCAGACAACCCCCTCCACATTTGGCCTGAATCAAGGTGAATTCATGGACTAAGCTATGATACCCCACCTGCTTTGTCCTGACTTTGCAGTCTATGCTACAAAATAGTTACGCAAAGAAGTTCCCTGGTTTGTAACCAATCGTTTGAGAGAGAGCATTGTCCAAGTGACATGGGCACTGAATAAAAGCAAGGGAGCACCAGTATCAAGAAAACTGGCAATTTGGAGAAATAAAGTTATTTTCTGACAGTTTCATAATGGTTCTGTTCATTAGAAATAAATACACCTACCTACTGCCCAAACACTGTCACACAACCTTATGGCAATCTCCATCTGATTTGGTCTGAACAGGGTCTAACTAGTGTCAGCAGACACCTGATCTTTGGCTCATGGATCCAGATTGTCTCACTTAAAGTCAGACATAAACAAAAATTTACATCCACTTAATTTTCAGTTCAGTTTTAAGCAAGATGCACAACATACATAAGTAGCAGATTTATAAAACACATACCTTTCACTTATGAAGCAATGAATGCAGTAAGTAATAGTATTCTTGTCCAATAGTTACTAAACTATTAAAAAGGTTTCCAGTCTGACCGCTGGACAGTAATTAAGCATTTTCTCTCAATATGTACATCGTGCGTAGTACATTTGTAGGCAGTCGTGTCGAAAACCTTCAGAGGCCATTGCTCTGATACAGTCTATGTCTAGTCATCAACATGTGTTTGTGTTCGATTGTGTGTACAACTGTGTTTGTGCTTGTTTGCTTGATCCCTGGCCCTACTGGCCTACTGCCCCGTGTCTGTGTGTCTCAAAGCCAGCTCACCCAAAGTGATCATTAAGAAGTCTGCAGTTTAGCTATTATCACAGATTAGTGTGTCGCTAAGCAAAGATGCTGAGAGAAAGCAGATGAGCCTGAGAGAGAGAAAGGGATTAATGTGGGGGTATAAAACATCACTCAGGCCCAACCTCTTGCCCTCACTCGTCATGTATTTATCCCCCATTCCACTTCGTTTTTTAGTGCTCACCACCTAAAATAAAGCATTTGTTTACATCATTTTAAACATTACACCTCCCGGAAATCTGTGCTCATTTCAAGACAAGGATAAAAAGCAGATATTTCTCTAGGGACACTCTGAGCAGTGTTTCTCGCCTCATGAAAAATGCTGTTTCATTTTATTTGAATCATTGAAATCCTGCCATGGTATTAAAACGACAGCATAAACTGTAGTCTGTGCACACTGATTTTTAAATGGAATAATCTTCTGTGTGGTTTCAACACTGGATTCTAGCCCTAAACGAATTGATTTAAGTCAACTAAGACTGCTTTGTGCCTTTATTTGAAATTGTGTTGTCGAAAAGCTGTCATGAATGCAAGTGAAACCAAAGACTTTGGGTCACATGCATCATGCCGAAGTGAAGGACTCCTTTTTAATATTTTTTTCTTGCATATTTACAGCTGTAAAATGTGTTCTCTCAACAGCACAGCAGGGTGCTTATAACACTATCCTAAATGTCAAAAAGTAGAGGTTGCGAACATCAAGCTGTGGATTCATTCAAATATTCACAACAGCTGACAGCTAGTAAAGGTGTAAAGATGAGGAATGTCTGTGCATGCCTCTGGTGAAGTGCTGTTTTAATGACTTGAGAGCTGAGCTAGTTTTGAATCCCACCATTGAGTTTACATGAAAACAGAGTGGATGCTGCTCTGCTTTAGTTTTTGTAACTGTGATTCAGCATTGGCAGTGAGATGAACCCAGGTTAGCTTGAAAATCAATAAGACACATGCTGGATGTTTGAGAGATGCTGCCTGCTCTGTGAACCAGGCCTTGGGGCCACGGGCACCCAGGCAGACTGCGCCTTTCATCCAGAATCACTGTCAAAAAAAAAAAAAAAAAAAACACCCACAAAGGAGGATGTTGGCACACATTGCAAGAACTGTGGTCCAGGAACTTGTGACTCATTTTTGTGAAAAATGCCACTTCATGTGACTCTACAGGCGTGCTTGTGAATCTTTGCTGACAGCTCCAGGGATGCGTGTGGCTGTGAGTCTTACCTTATTTTGATTTATCTGTTTGTGGATGAGTGCACACACTCATAACAGACATACAGAGGACATTATGCCACTCTGAAGTCAAGCCAGAGTAACAGAGAGCATCAGCAGTGAGTGTTGTAGTGAACTGAAATGATGAGCAAATGGCTGTGACACAGAAACCAAAGCCCCCAGTCTCTCTCTTTATTTATATTGATGATTCAGTGTAGCTGGATGAATTATGAGCGTCACCTCCACTTGCAGATGTAGCAACAATGGCCTTGTCTTGCCCAGCTACGCAGTGACTCAATACTCGTCACAATCACAGTGTGAAAGCTTTGAATGCAGGCCATCGCTGCCTTGAAATCATTCCACCTGCCTACATGTCTCCACCCACCATCAACGCACTCTTCAGACCCATTGTGTCTGACTAGAAATAAACTGTGGCCAGTGCATTTTTTTTGGGGCCATGAAGGTCTAAAGACAAATGTACTACTGTATGAACTTGATGCAGTTACAGTTACTGTATGACTAAGACACTCAATAATCCTCGTTCTTAAATATAAATGTAGTATTTTTTGCTTCAACTATTTATTTTCATTAGCAATTCTATGCTGATATTGTCTTGAAGCCCCAAATCAGGTCTTCAAACGTCTTGCTTTGTCTAACCAACCTAAAGAAATTTGATTTCCAATTGCCAGATTTCCATCCAATATAGAGCACGAAATTTATGATTCCACCGGGCACGGATAAGGCGCGTTCTGTGTGCCGAACGGTCGCCAGAGCTAATCATTTTAGTCACTGTTTGAGACTCTATCAGAAGCGCCGTGGTCTGTTTCAGAAGCGTCTCCGCTCTGCTCAGCTGAGAATACGCAGCTGTTTTATTTTTGACGGTCGCCGTAAGCAGCTGCATCAGTCTGCACAGAGCAGCTCACCGGCCAGTCAGCCACAGAAGCATAAGCTTAAGATAAGATAAGACAAGATAAGATAGACTTCATTGATCCCACACTGGAGAAATTCACTTGTTACAGCGACTCACAATATACAAGGTGGATTTTCTTACCTATTAGAAAATCCTCATAAATAAATAAATGAATGTTGGCATCCTGGTGGCTCAGCTGGTAGAGCTCCTGATGTACAAAAGGCTGAGTCCTTTTCTGCAGGAAAATAGAGAATCTGGTCGATTTTCAAAATAAATAAACCTGTGCAAAGTGACAATCATTAAAACAGACAAAAGGGAAACTTGGGGAAACCAAATCTAACCAAGTTAACAAAGTCTGACAGGCAAAAAACACTCACCACACTAGCTTCGGAAACGCTCCTGGTGGGGTTTGAGGTTGCGTGCAAGAAAAGTCCAAATCAGTGTCGCAGCAATTGTGACAGACATGCCTGATGGGGTTTTGCTGTAGTTGAGCACAGTGAGATGAACGGCTCATGGCACAAATTCTTCAGCTGGGTGCTGAAGACGATGACACAATGAAATCAGAATTAAGAAAAATGAATATAGAGGATATCATGGGTATGACATTTATGTTAATTTTGTGTAATAATTGGAGGGACTTTTTTGCTCCACACAGATCTGATGTTTTCATCTACTGCAATTTTTGGAATCTTAAGTCAGTGGAGACGAAGCTGGGGTGACAAATAATGTCACAATGTTCATGATTAATTCATAAAGTCTGTCGTTCTTAGCTGAGCATAAAACTTTTTGCAAGATTTTTATTTGTCATTTTATTTCTTTTTACTCAGATTTTTGTATGCCCACATTGAAAATAAATGGATAAATGGTAGAAACAAGCAATTCAACAAATTGCTCAACTAATCGGTGTTATCAACTAATCATTTTGGCCCCATTAAAGTTAAAGAAATTGCATATGATGATATAATTTGCAGTATTTACTCAGACCAAGTAAGACATAATAGTTCTTCCTCTTCCTCTGTGTAATATTATCGATCTAATTGAACCACATAACCATCCCTGGTGCTTCTCTTTCCTGTTGTGAGGAAATATTGGAAATGTAAATGTAGATAATCATTACGTTCAGCAGTCATGTTTTGTTTTGTTTTTTCACAAAAATGGTCCAGCATCGGTGAAATCAAAAATGTTGTGTAGGTTATCTGTAGCTTTTCTTCTCTGTTAAAGAATGATTTCGTTTTTATGCACAAATGCAGCATTTCAGAGCTAAACTTGGTTAAACAGGGGTTTAATAGTGTCAGGCAGTGCATTACCTGAACAATGATAGCAAATAAGAATCAGCCTTAGACTAATTTACCCCCTCCAAAACCAGCCTCATCAAATGTGTCGAAAGTCTAGACTACCTATTCATGGTGCTAGACACTCTGCTCACTGTTAATCTGTCCAAAGGGTGCAGAGCTTTTCTGCAGAGCAGCCTTCTTTTTTTACTCTGCAGGTCTTTTTTTATGTCAAAGTGTGTTTTTCCAGCAAGACTTTAACTGGAAGAATGGGGGTTTTAAAACAACAGCCACCTTTTTGGACTCTAGTTTTCTTTGAAATGTTCAGTCATACATGTTCAGTATAGTAGTGCACATATGAAAACAGTTGTGCATGATCCACAGGGATGTAGTTTTGATGATTTGATTTCTGTATTTTTTTATTTTAATCATATGGAGCCTTTAATAGACACCTGGAGTTCCATGTCTCATATCAGGAATGGTCAGCTACGTCCATTTAATTTAGAAAGCTTATATTTAAATCAAAGGCTACATGAGAATGTAATGCTTATTGAAGATTCAGCCTGACCGTGTGTGTGTGTGTGTTTGTGTTTACACCTCAGTTGTTGCTCAGACTCCAGCAGAAGTTTTCCTGAAAGTGGTAGAGAGTAAATGCTGATAGAAAGCAGAGTAGAGGGAAATGTTTGCTGGCAGATGGTTTCTCTGTGTTGTGCCTGACCTCTTGCTTTGGGGAGACACATTGTGATCAAAGCTCAGCAGCTAAGCTCTGCCTAGAGATGGATATGTTTTAAATGCACAGCCATCGGGCCATCGCATGCACACACAAATATGTATGCACACAGGCACGCGCAGTCACACACATAGGCTTCACGCTAACAGATACTCGTGGAATGGCTTGATACACACAGACACTTCTACACAACCGAGTACGGGTTGTTTTATTGATTTGTGCGGACGTATCGTGCACAGAAAATGATGTAATCTCTTGTGACAGGGATCACCAGAGGAAGAACAAGAGCGATGGAGAGTGGAGAAAATAAAAGGAGAGAAAGAGGGGGCGGTATGGAGGCGAGCCAAGGAGGGTGTTGTTGTGGAGCAGGCTGGGGGGGGGAGCAGGGATGAAGAGTGCTGCAGTGTCATTGATTTTAGAGTGGTTCTTTTGCAGTGTTATTGTTGTGATGCTGATCAGATAAAGAGTAGTGGATAAGACAGACAGCTCATTAAAAATCACCTGTAGTCTCTCCTTGAGAAAGGTCAAAGTTGAGGATGTCAGTCTGGATGTTATCATGCATGTACTGAACTGGAAGTAAAATAACCACAGCAAGGAGAGCACAAAGTAAACAAGACAACAAAGCAGGTAAAACTCTTCCTCTATAGCCAGACTACAAAATTGAAACCAATGGCCACCATTTGGTGTTGAATGAAGACAAGCAGAGCATCTTTATGGGAGGCCCCAACTCATGGCAGAACATCTGCTCGTCTTATCGACAGCCAGACTGCTGGGAACACCTGGCATATGTGCTGCTTTCCTGCTCTACTTACAATGCTGTTTGAAGTACAGTTTCTGTATTTAACTGTCAGTGAAAATGGTGGCAAACTAGGCTTCCTTTAATGTCTTTTAATACATAGATGATGTATTTAAAATGGAGCCAAGAAATACAAATGTGAGCCTCCACTATCAAGAGTCCTGAACCTTCTCTAAAATGGCGAATTTACTGTAGCCTTCCACTTGTTGTGGCCTGCAAGTATCTGTTGTTGTTTGTCAGCAGAAACCTGACTTTTCCATTCAGTATTGTACCACGGCCTACTTTGAATCTCGACACCACATATGTTATTAAAGGGTAGAAATAGAAGCGAAAATGCCCCAGAAAAAAAAGCCTTCATTAAATTGCCTCACGCAACAGGAAGCTGCTATTGCAACTGAAAGCTACAACTTACTTCCCATGATGCATTGTAATAAAATGTCATGATCTCGACAGTAATGTGCAGGGATTTGTTTTATGCCAAAGGCTTGTAAAAACAGCTTTAGGAATGCAGAATGTGTGCTAACAAATCCAAGTAGCGTAAACCTGCTTCAAAACAAGTCACCAAAATCTTAATCCACTGCAAATGTTCCCGACAAACCAATCTAACTCTCCGATAACTGTTAGAGTCAGCTCCTGATGAAGAGGATTGCTCGGTCAATCTACCGGGCGCTGCATTAAATCAGTTTCCTGTTGTGACATTTTGGTCTGTAAAGCAATGCTGCTGTAATATTCCTCAGCCCATTAAGGCTTAAGTAAGCTTTTATGAAAACAGCTAATGAATCACTTCACTTCTCTCTGATTAGTTTTAGTAAGGGGAAGTGAAATGCTACATTTCTGATGTGTACCAAATGTACCGTGTTTTTATTGGAGACCATCTGAGCTTTACATGCATGAGAGAAACTGTAGTAAAGAGCGTAGTGCCTGTGTCACCTTCAGCGTTTTCGCAAAGACACTTACTTGGAGATGTGGTGTATTTTTTTTATGCTACTATAATATTCAGCACATGCAGATGTATTGTCTTGTATTGCAAAAAGGAAGACAGAGCTCCGTGCATGTTGACAAGAATGTGTGGTGGTTGGATTTGACTATTAATAATTTACATGGACTGTAAAGTCATTTTCTGTGCTCGGTAGCGAACATCCAGACCTCACATACCCTTCTGACCCTGAGGCCATCAAGGTGTAGTCACAGCCCCTTGATGAAGTATTAATCTGAAGCATCACTAGTGGCAGCCTGTGTGATGTGCCCACCGCTGCACTGTGCTACTTTTCTAACATTCGGCAGCTCTGGTGGTGAGAGGGAAGCCTTCAGTCACGGTCTGAGTAATCTGTTTCTGTGGTGGGTGGCTGCTGGACTCTTTGATTGGATGGCGGGCATTTGGTGGGCCCACACTAAAGGATGTCTGCCCCCACGGATTCCATCAATAGCTGTCTGCAACTTTGTTCCTCTTGTCTTACTCTTGTGCGCTGTTTGTGTTTGTGGGAGAGACGAGGAAAAAACAAAAAGCTGACAAAGTATGAAGCTTAAAACATAAAGAAACATAAGGTCTACCCCCACACATGCTGAAGTGGGTGAATGTGAGTGTGAGCAACTGTCCGGTTGTGTTCAAAGGCAAACAGCAGCTGGGACTAAAATCTGACTGTCTTAATTACGTTGCCTTGTTGCTAGGGGCAGATTTTCTAGAAAAAGAAATTTGACCTCAGGCAGTATTACAGTTATGCTAATTTTCATCTGCAGTGGGAAATGTAAAATCCTGATCTCAGTGCCTTGTCACAGCAATTTGAGTGTCTTAGACTGCAGGCTAGCGAGAGTATTTCTGAAAATCTGGTCTGCAGCTAGCATTGTGTTTCATGTTTCTGGAGGGTCAGCTCTTTGAAAGAAAACTAGAGAGATGGAGAAGGAAGGACAGATCGAGAAAAGAGAGAGATGTGGCTCATTTTCTTTGCAGGCTCAAAGGCTAATCTACCAATTCCCATTACAGTCCCTCGGTTAGTAGACGGACAATATAATCTAGTGTGGAACACATTTCCATGTACCCAAGTGACTACAGGCTCTCCTAATGCATTTGGCTTCCTGTGACTTAGAGTGGCAAGTCACTTCTCACTTTTTATTCTTAAATCCCGACCTATTGTAAACTCAACATAATGGAATACTACTCGAAAGTAGAGCGAATATCAACCTCTCTGAAGGCTTTTAGGAATTATTTTCAGCACTATGTTCAGAAACAGAGGGGTAATGACATACTTTGGGTTGCCCACAGACACTCATAGATTCATTTATGTACTCTAATATACTCTAAGATCAGCAGCTTGGATGTAGGCAAATCTTAGAGACCCAAATACCCATGACAAATAGCTCTTGCTATTGGTCATAGGTAGGGATGTAACGATACACTCAACTCACGACTCGATTCGAGTCACGATTTTTTGTTCACGATACGATTTTTTCACGATTTTTTTTAAATCAAAATGAGCTACAGACAAATTATGACCAAATAAAATTATCTTTTTATTTGTAGGAAAAAAAAATCTCTCTTTACAGAAACTCTCAAACAGTTTGTGTTCTTATTAGGGCTGCCAGCAAGCAGCTGATCTGACCATTACCTTTCAGCTTGAAGTATGAGCTAACTGAAAATAAAAACAACAAGATGATAGCTCATTTACCCTTTAATGAGAGTCCACGGCCCCGGGAAACGGCGAGGTCCGGGCGCTGTAAACGCAGAGCCGGTCGCGGCGCACCACCTCGGAGGAAATGCGCCCGGCGGGGGCCAGCCAGCGTCGGGGAGAGGTCCCATGAGGGGATCCTCCCGCACGGTGAGGCCGTCCCTGACCCGAGTTTAATCCCCCGGGCAGACTGCGGTGATTGGTTAAAATTGCAACACCCCTGAATTCACGGGGATTCACTGAAGTTGCGTTGAAGTTGCAAATGGCAACATCGTGAATTCCTGGAGGGTCTGTGTTATGGTATCATTTACAGTCAGGCCTGACGCCGATTACCACTACTGCGCATGTGTGTGTGGGTGTGTGTTTGTGTGAGACACAGAAAGGCAGACGTGGCAGTGGAAGCTGCAGCCACAACGTAACCTATTTCTAATTTAAAAAATGACGAAAAACAACATATCCTACTTCTCTCGCATTCGCCAAGAATCGCGATTCATTTTTTCTGTCAACCGATGCGAGTCGTCACGCATTTTTACCGATTCTAATCGTGTCACGATGTATCGTTACATCCCTAGTCATAGGACCTATTTACACAAGTATATCAAATCTGTAAAAAATACAGATGTGATTTCTTTGGCCACATATGTGTTTGTGTCTCTGTTAGCAAGCCAACAGTCTTGATTGCATCTGTCTTTGTCCTTCCAGTGCTATGCCATTGATTTGTTGTTTTGCCTTCACATTAAGGTATTGTTAAGGATAGGCATTATCTGGTCACTAACACCTACCATGATGAGCAGTATTATGGGAAAACACAGGGGAACACCAAAGGGGTTCTCTGTGTTGGTGGTAATGCAACTAAAGGTGTTTGGTTACCCCAAAGAGTTTAACGATATAGTTACAACAAAAACAGTTTAGCTAGCAAACCAACAACTATTCAGAAATTAACACAAAAACGCAGTTTTGCTTCTTCTTTATGGGCTCTCACTCATGGCACCCTCTCACCCATATAGACTATTTGGTGGTTGTGCTAATCGGGGTTCTGATAAACCCCACAACAACATCTTACACCTTCTGCATGATTGTATGGGTTGAAATAGCTGGAGGGACTTTTCCTCCTGTCACTTTATATGTGACAAGAGAAGGACAGATCATTTGTGTCACCATAGTTGCTATTTTTAAACAAGACAAACTGTGTTAGTGGCTATTTTCACAGATCTCTTACTGACCTAGTAACACCAGTAAAAATCACATGTGCCTCTTGGAGAGTTGGAAACATTGACACCTTTTCAATAACTGGCTAGATTGGTTCTTATTTGCTTTCTCTCAATACTTTGGTTGGATTGATTGCCCTAAAAGTTTGTACAGGCATTCATGAATCTTCATATTTGTAAAGTGTCATGAGGTTGACATTTGTGAATTTAAGTGAAATATCTTGATAAGTAATAGATGGATTGTCATGAAATTTGGTTATTACCAAATGGTGGTATGCTAACATGCTAAACTAAGGTGGTGAGCATGATACATGATTGTTTACATTAGTATTTAGTATGTAAGTAAGTTTTGTCATTGTGAGCACATCAGCATGCTGAGGTTATTATTTGGCTCAGACATCTGTGCTTTACAACCTCACAGAACCTGAAACGTTTGTGTTTGTTACCTGTCTGGACACATGAAGTGATTAGTTAACTCTTAGTTAACATTTGTGGTGAGTTTGAATAAGGTAAAAGGTTTGCATCACAAACTCATCTTAAAATAATCAGCTCTTTTATTGTTGCAGAGTCCATGACTTATGTCAATCAAGTCTCAATGGTGAGTGATAGCATTTGGTCCCAGAGTCATAATTACTTCTGACAGATGAATAATGGTAGAAAAGAATACTGTCTCCAAGTGAATGGGGGAAATCACGTTGGGATTCTCCTCATTAATTTCCATTCATCTGATCACTCAGCAGCACAGGGTCATTACTGAGTCATTCTCAGAGCTGTAAAAGAGGGTTAAAAGCCATTTTGTGTCGTTTTTACCGATTCTGCAAGGTTGGATAGGAGTGAACAGAAAGATCAATGTATGTACACATGCAAAAGTACACTTTGAGTGTGTGCTGGGGCATGGTATTTGTTAGTATCTTTTTATCTCAAAGCCAAGATGTTTTGTAGTCAGTCGTTGAACTATGTGCTCATACTGTCTGAGTGCATTTGCA
This sequence comes from Larimichthys crocea, assembly GCF_000972845.2. Lineage (NCBI taxonomy): Eukaryota > Metazoa > Chordata > Actinopteri > Sciaenidae > Larimichthys > Larimichthys crocea. Next base: position 19,174,390 of record NC_040022.1, read on the forward strand.
CACTTAATTAATCAGAGAACGTGCACTGTGTTTTACTGTACACTCACAGCACTGTCTCCTCCGAGATCTTCTGTGAGCCTTTGAAAGTTCTCTGAATTGCCACGTCAGATTGTAAAGTTGGTTGAATCTATGTAGTGAAAGCTTTTATTGCAGAGATTTGAGCTTAAACACCCTGACTGTTCACAAAATATCTTGCTAGTTTTTAATCATAAGTAATAAAATCATAACAAATGCATGTGTTGATCTGTGGCCTCTAATAAGCTAAATCTATCGGCAATGTTGCTTCAAGCACGCTTCTGGACCCCCAGCTGCGCCATTAGAACCACTCAGTAGCTGATATATAAATGACAGCATCTTTGCTGAACAGGCATAGGTCTAAGCATTTCGGAGGAAGATTATGTGTGTGCAGTCAAGCGTCTCTGAATCATTAAAGCTTAAAAACTGAGAGTTGGATCAATACATCTCTGGGGAAAAGGTCTGGGTGGAAGGCTGTGACTGTGATGAGGAATACACGACTTCAGGACTCAATAACACACAGCACAACACAAAGCAGAAGGGTGCAACCTCTGCAGAATATGTAAGTTACATTAACCAGGATCTAAGTTTGCACTCCAGGCTGCAGACCATGGTGTTTCAGGTCAGGAAGTAGGAACATCTGGCTGCTGAGTTGATTTCCACTGAAGCGTGTTAGAGGGACTCTGGAGGGATGAGCAGTGGTGGAGGTGTCAGCTGTTTGGCTAAGGGACCCATCCTCAAATTGTGTCTGCTTGTTTTCTGAACCAGGGAGATTTTATTACCAGAAAAACTGCGGGGTAACAGCCACTGCATCAAGCAGCTTGTTTGGAATGGCAGTAGGAAGGTTACAGATATAGATGTACATATTCATTATTATTTACTTGATAATGTATTGTTATCTGCAAAGTTTGCTTTAATTCCTTTTATAAAGGCTTGTCATTGTGTGTGTGGACTGAGAATCAAGATTAAGCTTTCAACATTTTATGTTACCACCAAGAGACTCGTCGATCAGGATTTGTTCTATGATCCCAACAAACTATCAGGATTAGTTAGTTGGGATGTTTAGTGTTTAAGTAGCATTGAGGAGATGGAGGAAGATACATGCATTCGCTCCAACTGCAGAAAAATACACATTGTCTGACCCTCGCTTTGGATTAGAAACAGCAGTAGGGGCTAGTTCCTGAAAACACCCACTGTTAAAACCTTTTCTGCTTCCGCAACTGCCCACCACAACTGCATCCTTTTGCCAAAATGCTTTATTTCACTTCAAGCACAATGAGATGCTCAACGATTTCAGAAATGTGTGTACCTGCACACCTGTACCTGGTTGTGGTGTTGGCACCCTTCACCATGACACCTGTGTGGTTGTGGTGTTTCCCATCGTGTGCCTCTGGAGGCGATTCGCTTGAAGTTATGTCTTCCGAATCTTGTGACATGTGTCTGCTTGGCTCTGTTCTGACACCCCTGGGGTTTGATTGTGCTCCCCACTGAATCATTAGCAAGCTGCTGAAATTCATACAGGGAACACCCCAGAGAGCAGAACCTGTGCCACCCAAATATAAATGTGTAAGCACTTATACAAAAATTGTTTTAACTCCATCATGAGACATAAAATTCCTGGCTAAATCTAGGTTAGACTTTCCAGCTGAAATGGTAATTGCATAGGAGCGTATGACATTACAGCAAGGTTGCATCAGCAACTACCATATGCATGTTGTAAAGAGGATACAGTGCGCTCTAAAATGTGCTGTCTATGACATGAATCACCTTCCTCTATCTGTTCTCGTCTCTATTCTTGCATTCTGAGCTTATATATTCATAGATATGGTATAAATAGGTAATGTGGGCATCATGTCTGTGCTCACAGTCTTGTTCTTTGCTGATGAACCCGATGCCTTCTTGTTGAAGTGGATTCTACACAACGACAGTTCACAAGAGAAAAAAAATAAGATGTACAAGTTACAGCAGCTTAATGCATGTCATCTGGCCTTTCCATATGGTGTCTATATAGTACGAAATAATATCAAGACTAGTGGAAGAAAACCTTTGGAAGTATTGTTAGCTAATGTAGGTCAGTTCATTATCTGACTGTCATGAGCGACCTTCAAGACGTCCAGAACGGTTCTATATGAACCATTACTGACAACAAGGTTTGATTGCTTTACACAGTTTAATACAGTGAAAATGGTCATATCTCTTCATGTATTTTATTTAACTGATCATTTCATAGTGAGTCACGGTTCTAATGGTCCATCTTCAGTCATGTCCAGGCACTTTAACAGTAGAATACTGCAGATTTCAGTCAGATATGGTAACACCTGTGGTTACAGGTGGCAATAGCTAGAGCAACTAACTGGGAGTTGTTACCTTCCTGAAGTGTGCAGCATGAGGCCTGCAGCCCTTCATCTAACAGCTTGTGGTGGCCAGTCGTTCTGGTTCCATTACTTCCTCCAATATTTAAAAAACTAATCCGCTGCACAGTGACACATACAATGCTTTCCCCATGAGTGCTTCACAGTAATTCACACCAGTTAAATGCTTCAGATGTGGTTTAACGGCAGTGGGAAATGTTTGGTTTGCATTAGCAGTAAATTAATATAGATCTGATACGGTGTTAGGAGAGCAAACAGTGAACAACGAATATCAATGAGATAAAATTACAAACAGTGACGCTGGATAAAACACATACATTGTTTCTTGTGCCTCCCTGTCTGTGCTGTGTAATTATTTAAATACATCGATTGACTATTGCTGAAAACAAAATTGATATAAAAATGTCATTTCATGAACATCTTAAGGATTATAATTTAATTATATAACTTTTGCTGCATGTAAAATAAACAATGCCACAGTTTTCTGCTGTTTCCATCATTTGCATTAAAAACTTTTTGGACCTACACTGATAGGAGTTTCTGTGTGCTGTAACTTGCATGCATGCAACCCACCAGGGAACTGAAAACCAGCTACTTGTCCAGAACTCTGAAATTTTATCAGCCAAGTGTTCAGTTTGTTTGACTAGAGTCCCCTGTAGCTTTGGCTTGCTCTGCACTTTTTAGTAAAGGAACAGTGTGTGCTGAAGATGCCAGGCTGTAGGATGAAAATGTTGACATATGGCTCTATATCAACCAAAAAAGGAGAGAAGCAGAAGGGTCAGACACATGGTGCAGGCGTCATGCGGTGAAAGGAAGGAATATGTGTGTGTGTGTGTGTGTGTGCACAATGTACGTATTTGCTGATAGACAGCAGTGGTAAGTTTTTCTTGTAAACAACGATGCTCTGTGCTACAGTATGTGCATCTATTGTGTATTTGTTTGTCTCTGTGTTTCTGTTCATCCCTTTGCATGCTCTATACGGGCATGCAGAGAGAAAGGAAGTAGACTGTCGCATGAACATGAATAAAATAAAAAAGAGAAAAATCCTCAAAGCTTCAGGATATCTTGTTCTGTATGTGGATGTGGCTCAGCAGCATCCTGTTGCCGTCTCACAGACGCCGATATACAACCACCTGTACCTCTGTCTGATATTGCTGTGTTGTATTTCAGGGTAAATCTGTTGGGGTTTAGGCAAGCTGAACCAAATCGTCTTCAGTATAAATCACTATCATGCCGCCCTGAAGGAACTAAGGAGCTCTACTTGCTGAGCCTGCCCAGTCTCCTCCTTGGTCAGGAGGTTGTTTGTGTCAATGTGACCCGACAGGGGGAGAGAAAATATGTCTTTTAGCAGGCTGAGAGCTATAATTAGCACAGTATGCGTCTTTGATCAGTACACAAGGTCAGAAGAAAAGCTGGGCAGTGCACAGCATCGAGTAGCCTTCCTTACCTTTTAGAATCCTGAATGTAGTGAGATGCAGCTCTGATAGCAAGCTTTGCAAGTCATCCATGAAGTGGCAATTTGAGGCTAGCAGATTTGCAAACACAAGACCATGAAGACACATCATGTGAAAAAGTGTTTTGTCAATGACAAAATAAATTGACCATCTGTCAACTTTACTAAACCATCAATTTGGGGACAAGCCTAGTATCGGTAGATCAGCCAATATAATTAAACCTGCAAGAAGAGGCCATACAATGTGTCTGCATGTATATCCTCTTTCTCACCCCAGCTTTCACAGTTTTCTACCTTCATTATTAGTAGTTTGACCAGTGTTAATTTCGTCAGACGAGACGAGACGAAATATGTTCGTCAACGAGCCTTTTTCCCTTGACGAAGACGAGACAATACAATGTTCTAAAAACACTGACGAAAAATGTGCCAATGTGCGTCTTTGTTGACGAATAAAAACGAGACGAAAATGTCATGCAAGAAATAAAAATAAACTAAAACGTCCTCCTTGTTTTCGTCTAGAAAGTCCAGTCCTGCTGTCATGTGTTTGTTCCAGCACTTCTTTTACTGTAGCAACGTCACGGCCACACGTTTGAGATCCTCTGGCTGCTCTCGCACCTGTGGCTTGAAAACAAACAGCATGCAGGAGAAACACGGTGTACGGACAGCGCAATCTAGAGCATGAAACGGACCTTAGAGGTCAGGCCCAACCCGGCCCGGGCCAGATAGAATTCGACCCGAGCCCAGCCCGGCCCGTTTTGATTGACAGCTTTGTAGAGCCCGAACCCGTTTGCAGCCGACGTTATTAAAATGTGCGCATATGGCATAACAGTCAAGAATGAGTCTAGCCTCCCCATTTGTGCTAAACACTAACAGTGATGGACTCGTCTTAATTTTAACATTTTAGTAGATGCAACTGGCATAAAATCAATTTATTTGATGACAGAACATGTCATAACAGGGTGTACCTGCTATTAGTAGATTAAAAAATGAAATCAAGTGCATGTTAAGTGTGTATTGAAACAACAGATATCAATCAAGACATTTAATCAATGTGTTAGCTGTGGAACACAAGTGAACTGGAATTAATAAACAAAAAAAATATTTCTGAAACAAATAGAAGAAGACTAAAATGTTTTGACTAAAACTAGACTAAAATTTTGAGACTTTTAGTCGACTAAAATATGACTAACAAAAAATATTTGTGAAAGACTAAAAGTGACTAGAAAGAACTTTGAAACAAGACTAGGACTAAGACTAAATTGAAAAATGGGTGACAAAATTAACACTGAGTTTGACTACAAATGTAACATAACTGTGTACAGTACTGTATATTTAGAGCAGTGAATACCACCAGACCTTCAGACCAAAAATCTTTAAGGTGATGCAAATTATTTTTTATAGCTATAAATGATAAATCACTTCTGACAAACTCAAAACGCAAAAATAAGAACGGGCCATGTTATAAAAAACAGTTACATGTTATTAGGTTTTCAGCCCAAATTAAGTTTCCCATAGGAGAGTAAGACATCTGATGTCATACCTTTATCTTTAACATTTGATTTGCTGAATTTGAGAGAGAGAGAGAGAGAGAGAGAGAAAGAGATTTAATCTGTCGATGCCACTACTCTGTGCCTCTGTGTTGCTAAATCAATACTCTATCAACCAGCGCTGAGTTAGAGCTCAACCCCATTTGGCTTTTTGTCTTCCTCTTGGTTCCAGTGGCTCACTGCTCCCACACAGGCCTGACTGACAGGAGACATAGTGACTTCCCCTATTGACAGAAAATGGGTTGGAATTATTTATGCACTCTAAGGACACTTTTTATGTCTACGTGGAGCTTCTACTGTATAATATTAGAGTATTTCTGTCTGTGCGTGTGACACTTTAGTTTTTTTAAAAATGTGCCTAATTAAATTGTATAATCATTTACAAAAGCAATTTCAAGAAGAGCGTGTCCCAAGTCTCGTTGATACTATGCAGTATTTTGTATGCTACCATGATATCCCATTAATTTTGGAAGGTTTAGTCATTTGCATGCCGGTTTAAGCCAACAGGATACATTATGTTTCCTGCTTCGACAACACTCCCCTACTTCACTCTGAGCTAATGAGACCATTTGTCTTCTGATGCCCAGGAGAATGTGCTTATCACTGCATTACCTATTAAGCTTCTCGTGGCCTCCAAATGGAAAGAGCTGTCATTAATATCTTTCATGGTAAAAAAAAAAAAAAAAAAGGAAAAAAAGTTTCTTCAAGGGGTTAGGGAGCATGTGTATGTGTGAGTGTCAGATGACTGAAGGCTGTCTGGTGCTCTGCTTTGAACATCACTTAATGATTAAGTGAGCTCAGTTCTTGATATGATGCTATAAAAACTACGTTCAGCAGCCATATACTGCTGCCCATACATACATATTCACGCTAAAGCTTCACCAGGCTGAGTTTTCATTTAGTATACAGCCATGCAAGCGGGGCTGTACATATGATATGCATAAATCCTTACGGGCTTACAATGACTATGCAAATACCCTGATCTTTAGCAGATATGTTTACAATGTTCACTATCTCAATTTAGCAAATTAGCATTTGCTTATTAGCACGAAACACAATGTACAGCTGAAAGGAATGTCATTATTTATTTTTTTTTGCAGGTGAAATACGTGAAATTCACAGTCATTTTCCTCATAGACAATGTTACATGCCTCGGTTGGAGCACTTCCATGGCTTAAATGGACACAAAACTTTACTTTTTTCACTCATTCATGGCTAAAAAGATGAAAGATTGAAGGTTGTCTACACAACAAAAATTGGTGGAGATGTCATCAGTGACTTTCTCAAGGTGCGTTTTGGCAAGAAACATTTAGTGACTGAGCTCAAAATACATGCCCTGCTAATGGAGAGTGGAAGATTATGGAGTTGAGAACAGCCAGTACAGTTTGTTTCTTAAGCCAGTTTACTTTTGGATTTGGATTGTTGAATGGATTTAGCAACTTAAGTGTTAGAATAGAATAGAATAAAATAGATGATGACGCCTTTTGAATTTGCAGCCACTAACTAGCTTTTCCTTCATGATAATAGAGTATGAGGCTTGTGGGTATTGTAGTATTTTAAGCTGTCCACCATCAAAGCTGAAATAATTCAAAGTGGTGGCCATAATATCTGACTGAATTTCCAAACTTGGAGCCATGCTGCTAACCTAAGCTGTTTAGTAGCATAAGGCAGATTTCATTACGTTACTGAAGCTGCTAAAGAAAACCATACAGTGACATATATAGCGAGCGAAAATGACATCCCTATATCTGATTATCATATAAAGCTCAACATTAATCCAAAGTAACAGCAAACTGTGTACAGGTCTACTGTGCACAGCCACATGAACTGCTTTTAAGAAAGATGAAAAGGATTAGAGGCAGTGAAATGATGACAACATTGGCCCCAGAGGAGAAAGCTCCAGGTGGGTTTGTCGGAGCGTGGAGCTCCCTCCCACTGCACCTCCTCCAGGAGACATAAAATGGCTGGGTGAACTCCCCTATGCAGGGCCCTCATTCTGTCTGTGTCACATCCCATTTGTAATGCTCATGATAGGTGAGTCACACAACGCTGGACTGCTATTGTTTTTGTTTTTCTATTCGATATTTCTCAGATGTACTGGAGCTGTGTCAGTGTATAAGGCTACCATTTATAGTCGAGTGTGTGTATGTGCGTGCGTGAGAGTGAGTGGGTTTGCATGTATAGGGATTAACGTTCAGTAAGTGCTATCTCTGCCATCGGCAGTATTATTGCCTGTTTTTATTCAGTATCACGCTTTCCATTAGGATTCCATAAAGCATTATTACTGTATATGTCACTCTCCATCTCTGCTGCTATTACTCACTTGTTATTTCTCCTGTTTCTATCTAAAAGCATGCCATCTTCTCATTCTCCTGTCACTTTCCCCTTCGGTCCACCCGCAGACTTGCTGCCCCCCACGAGCCTAACATTTTAAAACCTTCTAATTAAAACAGAAAGTCATTCCAAGCAGATGGCATGAGCTGGTCTAGGTAATTATTGCCAAGTGAACCATGGCCCCTGTAGACCTTCAGTGAAATGAGTAGAAAGCTCAGTTGGACTGGATAAGTTGCTCAGGCTCCCGCAGAGAAAGTGCATAACGTGGGCACATCTGACCGGCAGAGGACACGTACCGGATCAACGTGCAATCGAATAAAGTCTTAAGCACTAACTTAACGAGTTTCTCCTTAGGTTCTTATTTCTGCCCTCAGCTCTCTTTTTCTTCTTCCCGCGAGAGTCATATTAATTAATTGAGTAAAAATGTTCAGAATCTTCCAGGATTTGTAGGATGTTATGAATCTAATTATTCTGTTTCCTTTAAAAAAAACTGGTGTTTGGCCTCAGGGTCTCTGTGATTGTGTCCCTCGCTCTCTTCCACCGATACCTACATGAGTGATAAATAGGTTTTGAAAATACCACCGATACCTACATGAGTGATAAATAGGTTTTGAAAATATTAATGCATTATGTGAATGCATGTGTTTGTATGTGTTGCTGGAAATATCAGAGTTTGTTTTTCATAATGTGAGCACACCACTAATGAGTTTATTCACTTGGGGGAGGTGTTGGTTAAAAGGTTGTCACCACCCCGTTTTCCCCATAATCATCCGTCTTCACCTTTCAACAAAGGCCCACATTCCTGCTCTCTAATGAGGACACAAGTGGCACTTAAGCTGCACTCCAAAAAAACAAAACTACATAGTCTTATCCTGATCTAAGAAAGATAACAACCAGAAACGTGTTTATTTTACGATATAGACGTTGCCTATAGAGATGGGAGCGATGTAAAGGAACAAAGAGAAAAGAAGGAATGTTTGTCTCAGAAGTTTATTGGGGTCAGTTCATTACGTCTTGCAGAAAAGGCGAGGAAGGATGCTAAATGACATTCTTGAAGTGAAATGAAACAGGGGTCGCTGATTGTGGTTACAGGCTGAAAACACATTTACAGCTGAAACACATGTCCTATTAGAGAGACCCTGTTAGACATTTCATAATTTTCCTTTGATAGCGTCAACAAGCCAAAATGAGTCGTTATCGTTTTGACTTTGCCACTCTGACACGGGAGATAATTGAGAATGGGGCAATTAAACGAGTTTTAGCATTAGAGATGAGCCGTTTCTAATCTGAATGCTTCTCTGTGGTGGTATCCTGTACCGTAGCGGCTGGACTACAGTAACAAGACATTATCATAGTGACGTGGCCCATACCATAAATGTGCTAATTAGATTTCAATGGGCTTTTTTGTATGTTGAAAGACAACCAAAGAAAATGAGACAGAAGGATGATTCAGAAAAGAGGTCTATAGCTCGCTATGCCACCCTCAGAAATCTCTTCAAGCAGTCCAGACCTCACATTCAAGATGTTGGTTAAATTGCCATAAAAGCAAGACTATACTAGTTGAGTCAATAAAAAAAGGAGGCAATAATCAAATCAATTTATTGATCACTTCTGTTATACATAGCTGGATCGCTGGATCACTGGTCATATTTAATAACAACATCAACAGAAATCTCTGAAAACCCTCCATCTTTCTGCAAAGATTTGACTGAAGTCAACACATTTATAAAGCTTCTGTGACAAGCAACCAAATGGGACCAGCAGAAATCACAAGTGCATGCAGCATTGAAGTATACGGCTCTTGTTCGGACTAAGTAAGACGTCTGACACACGTCAGAAATCAGAAGTGTTTGTTGCAAGCAGCAACCTCTGTGGCTGGGAAATGAAGCCAATGTGGAAGTGGTAAAAACTGTAATTCCTTAAGCAGCTGCTTGAGACAGGCTTCAGGAGTGAAGCTCCTGTATTAAAACGCCAAATTTTAAACCTATTTTCAGTTTCAAAATTCTTCAGAAACCTACAGGTGGCATCTCTCATGCTCTGTCCATTTTTTATACTGTCATTGGTTTGTAGCAGCTATGGCCACACTGGAGGTGGAGTGAAAATATCTGATAACTTTTTAAATATGTGGATAACGGTGCACATTTAAAGGCAGCCTCTCTTGGAAGACATGCATAGTATTGCACTTAGTGGTTCAAATTAAAAGTGGGAGAAACCGTGAAAAAAGAGAGCGAAATTCAAACTGGCTCCTTTCCCACTTCTGCACTGCTGACCAATTATGGTGTGAGCAGGGTGTGAACGGTTGGAAATGTGTGTTGCGAGGGAGTCTCAAGCAATTCTGATGAACGGTGACTGTACAAAAACACAGTGTGTATATACAGAGTGTTCATTTAAATTTTAATTCCTATCTTGATGTTGTAACTCATATGGTGCAGTTAAGAAATGAACTATAACTTCTCAACTGTGTTCAAACTGAATGCTAAGTTTGAGCTCACACTTTTTTTGTCCTTCGATACCAAGGTCAAGAAAGAGCAGGAGTTGGAGTGAGAGCAGTTAGATTAGTGTGAGCGTAGCAAAGAAAGTCTCTTGAAAAATCACTGCCTGCTCTCTCTCCTTACATCCCCTCAGCTAAGCTTAAGCTCCCTGCACATCTCTAAACGTTCTATCTAATTTGAAGCATCAGAGCCAAGTTGAAACCAGCTTAGGAACAGTTGCAACGGTATAACAACACTGGAGAGCTCAGCCGAGGGCCTTTTAGCCAGTGATTTATTAGACTGTACTGCAGGTCCTCCCAGAGTAACAGGCTGAGGAAATTGAATGGCTCTGACCTCTATCTGCTTCTGGCTCTCTGGTCGAGCTTGCAGCCTGGTTTCCACAGGTGGAGAATATTATTTATATGTATGTGTGAAGTCCAAATTTCTCTTTGAACACAGTGGGTTAGTAAGAGAACAACAGTGATGAGCCGTGGGCTGTCAAGTGAATGTTGTGATCCTTCTCGTACTGCTTAAACAGGCCTTTTCCTGACCAGTTTTTGACTTCCAATTCTTGGCATGCTTGGCAAGTCTGTGGTCTCACTAGCTTGTCGCTTTCTGGGGTTTAGGAGGTAAAAGGTTTAACCTTTGTGAGCTTGCACTGTTCTGCAATCAGCATCCATTTCAGTACTCTGAGGTGGAATTCCAGAAGGAGAGGTTCGACTTTTGGACATAGAAGAAGGGGATGGGGAATGAGTGCAATGAATAAGTGTCAGGGAAAGCGGACGTAATTAGGGAAGGGTATCAGGAGAGAGAGAGCATCAGACAGAGCTGCGTAGAAATAATGTGAGGGATGATGAGCCTGATCTCCTCTGATGAGAGGGATGACTGCTGGGATTCAGATAATGTGACCAGTTTCACGACAGAGATTAAGCCCTACTGCAGACTGACTACTACGTACTGTACTCACGCTACCTATTCTCTCCTTATCTGTTTCTCTCTGCCTGAGCAGCCAAGAAGACATGTGCCCCCGCAGAGTTTGCCTGCTTAAATGGCCAGTGTGTCCCGGGACGTTGGCGATGCGACGGGGAACCAGAGTGTCCCGATGGCTCTGATGAGGCGGAGGAGACCTGCAGTAAGTGAAAGCATTCATGGTGCTCCAATCATGCACTTCCTTTTTCAACTTATGGGTGTTATGACTACCGCAACAGGAAATAATAATAATTAGTTATAATAAGTTATAATATTTAGCTTTTGTCTCGTGAAATGATGCATCATTTCATTTCTCCAGG